>NC_057797.1:692981120-693061763 GCF_018294505.1 Triticum aestivum
GGTAGAGGGGTGGTTGAACAGTAGCCAGTGGAGTAGCGCGCGGTGGAGGCTAGATGAATAGGAGCCCGTGGAGGCTGGAGGAGGTCGACGGTGGATGAACAGTAGCTTGTGGAGGCTGGAGGGGGTCGACGGTGGAGATGAACAGTATCCCGTGGAGTCCCGTTTTGCGGTACGCCACACCCCTCCCGATGAACAGCACCCCCGTTTCGACCGTAGCGCTTCAACACAAGTCTGTTTCCTCCGTTTTGCGGTATGCCACACCCCTCCTGATCAACAGGACCCCCGTTTCGACCGTAGGAGGTCCGTTTCCTCCGTTTTGCGGTACGCCACACCCCTCCCGATCAATAGGACCCCTGTTTCGACCGTAGGAGGTCCATTTCCTCCGTTGTGCGGTACGCCAGGCCTCGTTTCCATCGCCTCTTCCGTCCAAGCCCTCCCGATGAACACGACCACGCATTCCGTTCCGACCCAGCCGCGTTGCCTCCCGATGAACACGACGCATTTCGTTGCCTCCCCATGAACACGATGCATTCCGTTGCCTCCCCATGAACACTACGACAATGTTGTTTCTCCGTTACGACCCCGCCCGTATGTACACATACGTGGCCGTATTTTCTTTCTTGCACCTTGGCCGCTGTACGTACGTGTACGTGCTACATGCGCGCCTCTACTACGACACGTGCGCGCCTCTACTACGACACGTGCGTGCCTCTACATCGACCAGTATGTACGTACACGTTTGCAACCAGAATGACAACGCTAGGTACGCTTCGACCAGGTGGGTCCCGACTGTCAGGCACTTCCTTGCCTGCGAAGATGTAGCTAGTGGGTCCCAGCAGTCAGGGGGAAACGTTTTTTCGCGAAATACAGTGGCCCGTCCGGTGGGTCCCAGCTGTCAGGTGGAAGAAACATTATTTTCCGCGTAATAAGGAGGCACTTCCTTGCTGCGGCCGTGGACCCAGCTGTCAGACTCTCCACGTACAGTCCACGTCCGATGGAAGCCGTTCCTTGACCATGTTGACCACGCCGCGCCGAGAGCACCAGGGCGGTGGACGACAGTGAGGCCTAGGAAGGGGACGACGGGGACCCGGGGAAGACACGGCAGTGGAAGCCTGCGCGCGCGGAGAGGAGTACGAGGGTTCACTAGTTCGGCTGCGGTGTGAGGCTGCCGTCGCTGCAAGGCCTGGCCAGCGGTGGGAATAGTAGGGGGCGGTGAGGCCTCCGCGGCAGCACAGCCGGCCATGGGAGGCAGGAGCATGCGGCACGACCGACGCTGTTTTGGGCGGCAGGAGCAAGAAGACCAGAGGTTGAAGAAGCACTACGGCCGTTGGATGGACATCGTACGGTCACTGGAGCTAGAATCGTTCATATTGACTAAGTTGACAAAGCCTTTCGTCCCCGTCAACTTAGTAGGCCCACAAGTCAGCCTCCCACCAAGGTGGGTCCCAGCTAGCCGGGGGAGTATTCATTTTTTTGTGCGTAATAAGGAGGCACTTCCGGTGGGTCCGAGCTGACAGCGGGGGGAACGTTTTTTTCGCGAAATACGGTGGCCTGTCCGGTGGGTCCCAGCAGTCAGGGGGAAACGATTTTTTTTTTGCAAAATACTGGTGGCCCGTCCAGTGGGTCCCCGCTGTCAGGTGGAGGAATAATTATTTTGCCCGTAATAAGGAGGCACTTCCTTGCTGCGGCCGTGGACCCAGCTGTCAGCCTCTCCACGTACAGTCCACGTCGGATGGAAGTCGTTCCTTGATCATGTTGACCACGCCGTGCCGAGAGCACCAGGGCGGTGGACGACAGCGAGGCCTAGGAAGGGAACGACACGGAGGCAGGGAAGACTCGGCAGTTGTTTCCCACGCGAAGGGGAGTACAACTGTACGAGGGTTTACTGGTTCGTCTGCCGTCGCCGGAGAATAACAGTAGGTGTGGGTGAGTAGAGAGATGGCTAGGCCAGCGATGGGAGTACGATGGGGCGGTGAGGCCTGCGCGGCAGCACAGCCGGCCGCGGGGAGGAGGGAGCAGGCAGTCCCGCCGGCGCTTGTTTGAGCGGCTGGAGCAGGAAGAGCAGAGATTGAAGAAGCACGACGGCCGTTGGATGGACATCCAACACTCACTGCTTGTGTGTCAACCTTTTTTTAGGAAAGCCCCAAATCTTTGGAAAGCATACAACCCATCTGCCATTATTTCTAATAATTTGCAGCCCATTTGCTAATTCTTAAGGTTTTTTTGGATCCCATATTCTTTTTGTTAGCATTACAACCAATTTGTGGCCACGGTTAAAAAATTATACGAAATTTTGCATATTTTGGTGCGGTCCGAACTGTTTCTAATCCCGAAATTTCGACTCACATTCAAACTGATTTTAAAAATAAATGTATATCAATATAAAATCCAACAAATTCTCCACGCATAAAAATTAATGTAATTTAAAATCTTGAAATGAAAAAAAAGATATTTGAAACTAATTGCCAGTTTGATGTGTTTTAAAAATGTATAGCCCATTTCTCATTACTGATGGGCCATTTTCTCGGCTAGCCGAATGAAGGCTCTCCTCATCTTGAAAGATTTGCAGCCCAACAGGCCTGACAAAGCGACTTGCTTGGCAAATCACAAAAAAACTGGGCTGTGGCAGTGGACCCAGCTGTCAGCCTCTCCACGTACAGTACTCTTTCGATGGAAGTCGTTCCTTGACCACGTTGACCATGCCGCATGGAGAGCACCGGCGCTGGACGATGGCGAGGCCTAGGAAGGGGACGATGCGGCAGTGGAAGCCCGCGTGGAGAGGAGTACGAGGGTTCACTGGTTCGGCTGCGGTGTGAGGCTGTCGTCCCCGCTGGGCCTGGCCAGCGGTGGCAATAGTAGGGGGCGGTGAGGCCTCCGCGGCACCACAGCCGGCCACGGGAGGCAGGAGCATGCGGCACGACCGGCGCTACTTTGGGCGGCTGGAGCAAGAAGACCAGAGGTTGAAGAAGCACTACGGCCGTTGGATGCACATTGTACGGTCACTGCAGCTAGAATCGTTTATATTGACTAAGTTGACAAAGCCCTTGGTTCGTCAACTTAGTAGGCCCACAGGTCAGCTTCCGAAACGGTGCGCCCCAGATGTCAGGGGGAGGAATCATTTTTTGGGCGGGTGAAGCTAGAATATCCGAGATTGAAGAAGAAGCACGGCATCCGTTGGATGGACATCCAACGGCCACTGCTGCTAGAACCGTGTGTTGACTATAAGTTGACAAAGCCTTGCATACGCGTCAACTCTGTTTTTTAGGGGACGCATCAACTTAGTAAGGCCAGAAGTGTGTGGCAGAGAAACCCATTTGAGATTTGTAAGAATGTGTAGCCCATTTTTGAATTCTAATGGAATTTACTACAGCCCATTTATAGTTTGTTAAAAGTACAACCCATTTCGACCAACCGTTCAAAACAGAATTCAATAAAATTTCCCACATTTTGATGGGATCCGAAATATTTTTATCTCGAAATTTCTAGTCAGATTCAATAAATTTATATTACGTAAAAATCCAACGAAACATTGCGCTCGCAATAATTAATGAAATTAAAATTTTCAATATCCAAAAATAATATTTTATAAAGTAATCACGTGTTTGGTGCATTTTTTTATAGTTACTTCCGAGTTTTTATAATTACATCCCATTTATTATTTCTTAAAGCCCATTTTCTTGTTAAGCCTAATGCATCCCTCCTAGGAAAGATTTGCAGCCCAACGGGGCGGAGAATAACAACTTGACCCTGTCTGGGTATTCCTAAAAGAAGTATAGCTAGGCTAGCCATTTTCAGCTTGAAAAAAATTAATATCTGGGCTGGATATCTGGCCTGGGCTAGACGGGCCACAGCCCGCCCAGTTAAAACCTGTAGCGATGTTTTCGTTGTTGTTCAGAGGAGAAAAATTAATATCTAGGCAAAACATCAAAAAACTCTGCAGTGCTCACACCTCAAAAACACAAATACTGCTCGAGCTGCTTGGTCCCAGCTGTCGGCCGCTTCTTGTGCAATTCTCTCGTTTATTGACTACTACATAGGTTGATAATGGTGTGGGACCGTGATGTCAGGAAACCAAGGGGAAGCAAAATAAATTACTCCAGCGAGCGCTTCCACCTCTGCCTCGTTGTCTCCCGTGGAAACCCCTTTCCTCCCTTTTTTTTGCTCGGGCAAGGACCAATGCATGCAGCACGTCCACGCGGTTATTAGGCAAGAAATAAAAGCGCTTTGCATGCTATGAATTACGATGGCCTGCATGGGTAGCTAATAAGGCATCCTCTTAAGTACTGTGATTAAATGTTGTGTTTAGAAGAGAGAAATATTCTTCTTTTCCACCAATCTGCTTGCACCTAGGTCGTGATGCACCTTCTAATACGACTTATTCACCTAGACAGAGGGAGTATAGTTTTATACATATATATATATATAATAAGGAGGCACTTGCGTACGTGAGGCTATGGACCTGGTGGGTCCTCATTGTCATCCTCTCCAAGTAAAGTCATCTCCTCACCCGCGCGTGCTTTCCGCCCGAAACAGTCAGCGCCGCCCGCCCCGCTTCCCGGTACAGGCGATTGCTCTGCCTTGAAATGACGCAAGTGCCGTCCGTCCGTCCATCTGCCGCCCACATTAATGATACGCGGTTGCCGAGGCGGCTACTCCAGCGCCACACGTCCGTCCCTCCGCCCGCCCACCATTGCTATATAAACTGCTGCGCCGGCCATAGCTGCAGTCATCCGCATCCGTTCCCTTTCTCCTGTCCACACCACTACTGCCCACCATGGCTTCCTCGCGCTCCAGCGCACTTCAGGACGGGCGGACGATGGACCACAAGGAGATGGCAGCCATTGCTACCGACCGGCTGGCCGGCAGGCAGCCGGAGGACGACGACGTCCCAATAGAGAACATGGTAGTCGACGATCCGGCGCCAACCCCCTCCTCTGTGCCATCCTCGCTGGTGCATTGCACCATGACCATCGGCGAGGCCCGTGCCCAATATATGTACAGTGTGAGGCAGATGCGTCAGGAGCAGTTCTGGGAGGCGCAGGCCGACGCCGCCTACAACCACCATCTCCTCCAGGAGCACCTGCAGGCGGAGGAGCAGATCACCTTGGAGTGGGTGGAGCAGGAGGCGCTGATTGACTCGTACCGCTCTGCCCGCAAGGGCCGCCTCGAGCGCTGGCGGTACCGCATGCGGGTGGCGAAGGCTGCGGCCGCCTACAAAGAGGCTAGCAAAGAGGGCGATGAAGCGGGCGAGGCGCTGTTTGGCGAGACCGAGGACGAGGCAGAGGACAATGCCGGCTCCAACGAGTCCCCACTCCGCTGGCGTCGACGAGGCCCTGCTCCGCCGAGGCTCCGCGGCACCAACAACTAGGCAGAGGACACCACCGGCTCCGCCGAGGCCCCGCCCCGCCAACAACGAGGCAGAGGACATCGCCGGCTCCGCCGAGGCCCCACCCTACCGGCAACATGGGGGAGGATTTCCACCGCTGCGCTGAGGTGCCGCCCGCCGGCAACGAGACAGAGGACATCGCCGGCTCCGCCGAGGCTCCGCCTCGCTGCCAACGAGGCCGCGCCAAACAGAAAACGAGGAAGAGTAGAACACAGTAGGTCGCCGCCGCTCGGGTCCAAGTAAGGCCACCGCTGCTACCCTCCGGTTGAAGCCAAGCTAGGCGGGTTAACCATTGATGGCCGGTTAGCTTCTTGGCGGCGACGTGGAGCCGGAGAGCTGTGCTTGAGAAGGACACTGCTTCTACTTAACTGCTAGTGCAGTTGGCTGACTGACACGTGGGCCCAACAGGCCACAAGTCAGTTATGCAACTTCACCTGCAGTTTACTCACTGAAGCTTCTGTACGGCTCAGCGGGACACAGGTGGGTAGCTTCGGTTAATTAATTATACCTCCTTTGTCACCAAGCTTCCTCCTTCGTGGATCTCATTGGCACTCTTGATGTGGAAGAAAAGGCGAGAGCAAAGGACACACATGCTTGAGGAATTGAGGGAGGATCTAGTGCCAATATGGTACAGAAGAACTTCCAGCCCCACAAGTTCAAGAACAAGGGCAAGTTTGATGGTAAAGCAAAGTTTGATGGGAAGAACAAGGCTGTGCAACACACGAACTTGAAGAAGAAGAATGACAAGAAGAAAGGTCTTTGTCATGTGGTGATCCTGATCATTGGGCTCCTAGTTGCCCTAATCGCTATGACAAGCTAGGCCGGTTAATTAATTATACCTCCAGCGCACCCCTTTTTAGTTGAAACGTAATGAAATCCGGCATGTTTATATGAAATCCGACCGTGTATGAATGAATTTATTTCGATTAGTTCGAATTCCTGTATCACTAGCATTGGATGAACATGCAAAACAATACGTACTAGCATTATTCCCAGGGTGATCACCTCGTTTGCAGCAGTTTCACATGTACTCCCTCCGGTCCTTTCTAGTCTGCATACAAGTTTTGTCTGTAGTCAAAGTATCTCTACTTTGACCAATCTTATACAAAAAAGTATGCACTTACACAATATGCGAAGTAAAAAGGAACAGAAGGAGTAAAAAGAGTTTGAGCAGCTTTTTAGCGTTTCTGTACATTGCAATCAAACACACAGGCCTGGCAATCCATAGAGAACATTCAAAACAATTGATGATTATAAATCTCAGTGACTCACATGTCAGAGGCAATATTTACTTCACAACTAAAGAATAAAGAAAAAATTGATCAATGCTGCTGACAGCAAAGGGCGTCCCATTCGAAAATATCAAACGCATGTCTTGCTAAAATCAATGAGCAAAATTTGACAAGGTTGTCCCATTCCAAAATATCAAATGCCTGCGATTGTGGAATGGGCAGGGTTTGCCATCAGTTCGGACATTGACATGGCACCTCGTGCTAAATAAACTAGCTGTTCTTTTTGTGCAGTTCCACCAAAATCAACCAAATTCACGCGTAGCTTGTATGATTTCGCCCTTATATGTTGCAATGCCTTGAACTTATCGGCTCCTCCTTTCTTGTGGTGGAAATGAATGATTCGATATATTCATGAACATTTTGTGCAGTTCCCATTGAAATCAAGCTAAGCACCCCTGTTTGCACAAATACAAAAAAGTGATTAGTATAGAGCAAATTGTACTATGAATTGACAGTTTCAACAGGCACATACATGGTCCATGTAGAGCACACTTTTAGAAAAATGGAACTCAGTAGAAAGAATCCTAGAACAACAGCAAAAAATGGAGATTTTGTCAGTCCTTCTGAGCTGAAGTTAGTTTGGTCTTGTGGGGAGTAATGTAACCATCCTTCAACTGCTCCTTCTGATGATAAGATAGACAGGGCTTCTTCATCCTGGCATAATCGGAACTAGTCACTTCACGTACTCCATATTCTTCTTCAGAGGAAGATGATCCTGTTGTGCAACGACAAGAGGACTACTAAATGCGAGCATCACCGTTTGCTCGAAAAAAAAGGAAAGTAAATATTTAAAACAACACAGATGAAGCACTTCTCAAGGACAATACCACTTTTCATGACAGTATCTAAACAGTAGCACAACACCAATAGAGATGACAAAGCTCAATCATATGGATGAAATCAGTGGGCGAGTACCAACCTTTGTCAGGAGGCTTATTGTGTAGAGCATACAGATGAAGCATTTCTCCGGAACCATCTGTTGCTATCTACGGTGGTGGCCAAGCTTACTATATACTCCTCGATTAGTTTAATGTTCCCAACATCTTCTTGTGCAGTTCCACTAAAATATATGGTATCTTCAAAGAAGATCCCTGTTTGCACAAGTAGAGATAATTACATATTACATTAAGAGTGGCATCAAATCTGTGGAAAAACAATTGCTCGTTCCAGCCGTAGCAATAAATTAAGATGCAAAACTATATCATTACTTGTGCCATCACAGTTCCAGTGCTTCATTATAGCACCGGGAGTTGATTTTTGTTTTTCTTCCCCTTGTTCTTCCCCTTCATCACTTGGTTCAATAACAAACAAGCTTCGCCTTCAATGTAAGATTTGGCATGTCAATTAGGGAGCACAAGTATAGTACTAAACTTAATTTTCTGATGAAAGTGGCCAAATACAGGCCAGCAGTTGTGAAATATCCTTATCTTACCTCAATGGGATATTACAGTGCACATACAGATTGGAAGTCTTGTCTCCATTTGTGCAGTTCACTAAAATCAAGCAACATTATTGTACAAGTAGCACAACATATGAATGCACACTGCAGAATCATGTGAAAGAAGGCTAGTACTGACCTCTCATGATGCGGAATTCAAACAACTCACAAGAAGAAGATCTGAACCAAATTCGCCTTAACGGATAGGAAGTAAGATCTCCTCTTGTGCAGTTCCACTAAGATCAAGCAATCAAGCAACATTGTCGGTGTGACATTTTGGTTGAACTGCACAAAACACTCTTAAAACAAAAGTGTTTTGTGTAGTGCAACAAAAGGTCACAATGGCAACGAGGTGAAGCAGATAACCCTGTTTACACAGAGGTGCAAAGGAAACAATTAGTGGTCAATAACGGTGGATGACACAGAAGCCAACAAAAAGAAGCATCTACCTTATCTAAATGGGAAAGAAAGCAAGACAGTAGCATTTCTCAAACGGTGGCATTGATTAATATTAACATAGATATTATATATACAATAAAATTCATTAAACATGTAATTTGCTTTTAACTATGGCATTGCATCAATTTTGCAGCGACATTATTAGAGGGTGTTTGTTTACAGGGACATTTTGGTGTAGGGACTAAAAAAACTCCGTGTCAGTTCGTGTTGGTCCCAGTTTTGTTATCAGACGCCTTTCCCTATGTGAGCGCAACAAATCTAGTCCTGCTCAAACTCTACAGCCTTGTCCCTTCCTTTCCTTTTTGAACTTGTACTTTCGCCCCTTCCTTTCCTTTTTGAACCACGTCCTAGATTTATGCGATACAACTTTCCCCACTACTTTCCCCCATTCCTTTCCTCTTTGAACCACGTCCTAGATTAATGCTATACAACTTTCCCCCTTGATTTCCTCTTTGAACCACGTCCGAGATTCATGTTATATACAACTTCTCCCACTCCTTTCCTCTTTGAAACACGTCCTAGATTCATAGTATACATGTAGCTAGAGCAATGCATGTGGAGTAAGTAAATTATACCTTAAGGTTCTTGGGGCATGGTTCGGCGGGTGACGGGACGGCGGTGAAGAAGAAGGGGTCGGAGGCCCTCCCGCGCCGCCGCTGGGTGGAAAGTGAACAGCTGCGCCGGTAGTCCCTCGCCGACGGCGACAACGTTAAGCCTCCTTCCCTTCCCAGCGGACGGATCTTGCCGGCTCTTTGAGTAGCAGTGAGGGGTGAGAGAGGCCAACGAAGTCTTGTTTAGATCTGGAGAGGGCGAGAGAGTGTGAAGAGAGCAACTACAAGCTCTGAGGCTCCAGCGAGAGAGGGCGAGAGAGTATGAAGAGAGCAACTACAAGCGTTGAGGCTCCAGCGTGTATATATATACTGGAGAGAGAGTGTGAGGCGTGCAAACCCTAGAAAACATTTTGACCAGTCAAAGAATCCTCCTGGCACAAATTATGCTCAAGTGTAGTTATCGAACCCGAGACCTCAAGTTTGATGAGCGAACAGGCTAACCAGCTACACAACCCTCCCATTATGTTCAACGAGAGGGAAATAACCTTTTATACATTCATGAATCCTTATTATAACATGCACACAAATTTTGGGCACTTGTATTCGACTTAAGTCAGTGTGCCACCGTATCTCGTATACTTACTACTCCCTCCGTCTAGGTGTAATAAGTCACGTTAGAAGGTGCAACGGGACCAAGGTGCGTGCGTGTGCGTGTGTGTTTAACACCATGTGTGTGTTAGAGAGAGCGACAGATCGACCTACTCCTACAGAGAGATGTTGTGTAGTGTACGATTTTAGCCGCGAGAGTCGGTGCATCCTCTCGTTTCCGGGCGTGTTCGGTAGGGACATGCGAACAGCTGCCACGGCCGCTCCTGACCAGCCTGGCCCACCCAAAGCCCCTCCATCGCCCGCGCGCGCTTCCCGCCTGAAATGGTCAGCGCCTCTCCAAAGAATCGGTGCCGCATTCATGCCCGGGCAGAGCTGACGCAACCTCTCACTGGCGCAAGAGTGATGGTTGCTTCGTCCGTCCAACTTACTGCTGGGTCTATGTGATTTGACGGCTCATTGGTGTTCATTACTGAGGTCGTAGGACTGCTGGATGTCCCACGCTTTCGGCGAAAGGAGGTATACCTAGCTACTATTAGATTACAATTTTCTCCATTCTTACAGCGGAGGCGTGCAAGAACAGTGAAAACACGCAGGCTCAGTGATCCGCATGTGGTTCATGGTGAAATCTCTACAAAGACTTATATTTAGGAATGGAGGAAGTACTAGTATAGTACGTACTATAATTTATCAGCGAGATAAATTTGTACAGTGCTATGAAGCTTCCAGCTTCTGTTACATGTATCTTGCGTCCAAGGTTGCCCGTTGCAACATTTCATCAAATACAAAGGAGACTAACATGCATGCTATTGCATCTCAATGATTGACAGATCATAGGAAATATGTACTCCCTCCGTTCCAAAATAAGTTTCTCAACTTTGTGCAAACTTTGGTACAAAGTTGTACTACTACTAAAGTTGACACTTATTTTGGAACAGAGGCAGCTAAAGAAAAAAATGATCCATGCAGTCCCTAGCCCTTTAACCGTGAACCCTGACCAGGCTTCAATTTGCTAGCAATGTTCGAGCTTCCTAATAAATGAAGTTTGCAACCTTTTGACCATCGGATCATTTTGTGCAGTTTCACCAAAATCCAGATGAGCATCCATGTGGCAAAGAAATTGAACAAGTGTGATTAGAATAAGATTACTGGGACTAGTTGATGAGACATAAACTCATCACAAATATAGTACGTAGAAGCCAGTAGAGCTATGTGCGGGGCAAAGAAGTAGAGAAATATCCACAGGGAGTGATGTGGGCAGCTGGAGCAGTGGTGCAAGCCGGCTGTAAAGGGAGTTGTACCTGAGGGACGTAGCTCAACCTTGAGGAGGGCGGCGGGAGGCGGCAACTGCCCACGTCGCGGCAGTGAGCAAGGGACGAAGGCAACCTCACCGGCTTTGTGAGAGAGAACGGCGGGGACCCCTGATCGGGACGTGCCGACAATGGTTTTTCACCGTCGGCGATGGCCACCGCATCTACACTAAGCATCCACCCCTTCCCCAAGCGGACGTGATCCGCCGGGATGTTAGAGATGTGGCCACAGTCGTTTTGTGCGAGAGAGTGTGAAGAGAGCAACCCCAGCAAGCAACCGTGTAGGCTGGCCCATCCTGACTATGTATATAGTGGAGCGGTTTCCTTTTCTCTCCATATGAACCTATCATATTGCGTACGTGCCACTGAAGAAAAAAGAACTTTATTTATAAATGACGCGGCACCTACTACTTGTTCTCCTATAACCTTGCGCTTGGCATCTCCAAGATATTAACCTTGCGATTGGCTCTTCGCCTCTTCGGGAAGTCGAGCAATAATGGTAGTGCAGTATATATCGTTCTGGCTATATGAGATCGAATGAATTGCTGCACGTCCACCACGTGGGCGAGGGTCGAGGGGCGAGGGAGAGTGCTACATACGGAGCAAAATGAGTGAATCTACACTCTAAAATACGTCTATATACATCAGCGTTTGGAGTATGTACTAGTAGTTCATATTGAAATCTACTAAAGGACATATATATTCCAAACAATATGATAGTGTAATCTCTATAACCAAGGTAGTAGGGACGAGGAGTAAACGGAGGGAGTAGTAAAATTTTCTCCTCATCCTGCGAGCCACCGCGCGCATGGGCGAGGGAGCGGGCGTAAGGTGTAGTAAGCAAGCTTCACCTCATCCTGCGAGCCACCGCGCCCGTGGGCAGGGGACACGGCGTACTAAGCAAGCTTCTCCTTGTTCTGCGAGTTGACGGGACACATCAAAAGTACTCCAGTGTATAGAGCCTTGCCTCTAAGGTAGGCCCCACATGGTTTGCCTCTTTTTTTAACATAACACGTCAAGTCGCAATTTGTTTCTTCACCCGTGGTAGACGATCCTCCCTCCACCAAGTGGACAACTAGTACACGTGCCAGATTACCACGTGGGCAGCCTTTTTCGTACAGAAATGAGCTCCACCGTCTACCCGCGCGTGTGTGGTTGGGAAAGAGACGGGAGTATGTGCACCGTGCATGCACCTCTTCTCTTCGTGCACGTCCCCCACCTATGTGGGGTGTGTGTGAGAGATACAAACCGCGTTCGTGAGTGTTTTTTGTTTTGGGGTGGGGGTGGGGTGGGGGTCGATTTCGTGAATTATTTGTGGGAATATGTGTCGATGACATCTCAAACAAAATTTTGCGTGCAATGTGTGTGAAATGGAGGCCTATCCATATTATACATAGAGGGTCGGGCAATCCACGAGAAGAGAGGGAGGGGTCATAGCTAAGAGAGACATCAAAATTGTTTGTGTGTACAAGTCAAAGATATAGGGCGACTAGGCTACCGGAACATTAGAGGGCACACGTCAAGTTTGTGTGTGGCAGGGAGACATGACTAGAGCGCTTGATGTATCGGTGTGTGTGGGGGGGAGGGGGTGGTGGGAGGGGTAGGCAGAGGCCTAACTATAGAGGTAGAACGACTCGTATATGTGTTGAGAAGGAGAGACCCAACTATGTCTTGAGGGAGATCAGTTGACATCCATACATAACTGAAGGACAGGAAATATGATGGGACAGAGAGAGAGAGAGAGGAGGGAGAGAGGGAGGGAGAGGGACGAAGAGGGGTAGATTGCTGGATGGGTGATGGAGTTGCTTCTCGAAGATGGTGGGAGAGGCCTACTAGACAAACTGAGGGTGGAACTGCAATGTTATCAATAAGAGTGGGGATGTGTTTCTGTGTGTGCCTGTGCGTGATAGATCTGTCGGGACGCATCCATGGATGATGAAGGGGAACCATGTGTTTGGTAAGCAAACCTAACTAGATCGGTAGATCAATTGTTGTTTGTCGGAGGAAGGGAGAGACACAACTAATGAGGTAGATCGATTGACGTGTGGGTAAAAACGAGTTATAAAGACCTAGCTAGCTATATGTATAGCAAGAGATCGGTCGGTGTACGTCCATTTGTTAGAGGCAAATAAGGCCCAGTGAGATGGATAGACAGAGAGAATGGAGCTAGGAGGTGGTGCGAGAGGCCCAACTACTAGCTAGGTAGGGGGAGGAGTGTGCGGTTGTGAGAGCGATGAAAAGAGGGGCGAGAGCTTACACATGTGTCTGACCGTATGAGAGACAGGAGGCAAGGACACATAAAGGAGGAGATTGAAGGTGTGTTTGTATGTTGTAGGCAGGCACCGCTTGAGAGGTTTATCGATAGGTGTGTGTCAGAAAGGAGTTGTGGAGACTTTGGGAGAACGACCTAAAGAAAAAAATGAATGTGCCAGGTGGATAGAATGCCGAGGGAGGGGGAGGGCGAGGAGGGCATGTGCATGCACGAGAGAAAGTTAGTGGTAGCTACAAAGGTTAGAGGATTGTGTGGGTGTAAGATACTAACAAAGATCATAATTTGATATGAAAGCGGATTCATATATTTGAATAGGAGATCATAGTGTTTTAAACATTGCATGCATGAATATAGCGGTGATACACGTGATGTGCACATGTTATACCATAATGTGATAATGCATGGCGTTTGCAACTCACAGCTAAATGCTGAACAATCTAAACCATACTATAAATCAAACAATCTCACATTTTATTTGAATTTGTGATAATGTGTGGCGTTCGCAGCTTACAACTAAATATCGAACAATCTATACAATACTATATATCGAACATTCTCACATTTTATTTGAATTTGTGGTAATGTGTGGTGTTTGCAACTCACATCTAAATACTTGTAGGCGTAGGGGGCGGGGCACCATACATAATGTGATAAACACATTATACATATGAGACATGGTTTAGATTATGAAGATCTAGCTAGAGCTAGAAATATAATGTGATTTGAAATCAAAAAAAGTGGATTCAAAAAAACTAGTTGGAGTTCATATAGGAGTACACATAGTTCATATGTAACTCGAGACTAATCATGTGGTGTGCTGTGAAGATAATACACAAACGATGGTTTAACTTGACAATAATGATGATTGTAGATCTTATTAAAATAGATAAACGAATTCAAATGCTTTGACTTCACAACAATCACTACTGTAGATCTTATTCAAATAGAGAAACGAATTCAAATTTAGTTCATATTTAAGCGGTAGTATATACATTTGGAATGCACTAAAACGTTCATTTGAGTAGTAGGTTGCATGCATTATACACATAGCGAAATATTTTAATTGAACATAACATGAATTCAAAGTTTTGAATGACATCTGTAGGGCGCATTGATTTGTGACAGTACATGTTAGGCTTGTCCAGAAATTTCAACCCGCGCCTTGTTAGCCCGAAATATTTAAGATATATCTTTGTCTCGTTGTGCTCTGACAACTCCCTCCATCTCAACCCGCGCCTTGCTATTCCGAAATTACAACGCGCGCGAAAACTCCCACCTCCTGTGAAATCTCAACACGCGAAAGGCCCGTGGTACCCCTGAACCGAAAGAACCGCCTCAAATCGATGGGGGTACTTTCATAACTTACCCCACATTTTGGACAAGCGCGTCTCTAAGCCATGGTTCCCCACTGCCATCCCATCCGCCCACCCATTCGTACACTGAGGCCGCGAAAACCCGCGACGAAACCCCACACCCTGCTCCGTCTGCCACCCAGCCAGAGCCTCTTCCCCGATGACATCGTCCACATCAACACCTCGACGTCCCTCATCCACCGTATCGGATGAGGATCCGTCGTCGATCTCATCGTCCCACCAGTTCAGCCACCCCGTCCTCCACCTCCAAGGAGCTACCCCGACGTTCCCCTTGTCTTTCGCGCCACCTCCATTCCCACACCACCGTCTTCACCTGCACCACCGGAAGAGCATCATCATCACTGTTTCCTAATCGGCTCCACCAAAGAGGTTGTACACTAATCGCTGCATTTTCTTCTTGATTCGATTTGACGGTGCTGCCGGCGCTCGGTCCCGAGCCGACACGGCGCGGCTCCATCCATGGTGGCGTCGCCGGCCACTTCCTCCATGGCGTCGCTCCCTCGGCGGCGACGTCCACATCAGTAGGACTTGCTGCTACTTTAGCTCTCGCTCGCGCTACTGCTCTGCTCTTGCTATTGCTCTTGCTCGCGTTGCTGCTCTCGCTCTTGCTCTTGCTTGCGATGCTGCTCCGATTTAGCTACACTTCAGTCGACTGAATCGACTTTTGGGTCAGTCGATTTTCAGGGGGGGCTCGCCGGGGTGAAGGAAGAACCAGCCGCAGCGGGGAGGGGGGCTCGCTGGAGAGGTACCCCACTATCTATCTTAGGGTTCAGGATGGGGGCGGTGGTCGCTGGCGGTGGCGGGGCGGTGGCGGGGCGGTGGCATGGGGATTACCGGAGAAAAAGCTCGGCACGGGGGGGGGCCTAGAGGGATGGCCGGGGCGGCGGTGGACCGGCGGTGGGGAGTGTTTTCGAGGCGGGCGGGGCGGCGCACCGCCGGCCGCGGGCGGCGCGGGGCTGCTGTTTGGCCGGCTCAAGGGGTGGAGGTTAAAGATGAACCGTAGGCCCTTGATTTCGTATCCAACGGCTGCAAAATCGACTGGCCAGAGATGAAAAAGTCAGTCGACCAACGTGTAGCATCACCTTGCTAGTGCGTTCAGTTTCGACAGCAAAATTCAGTTTCGACGGCAAAATTCAGTTTCGACGGTTAAGTTCAGTTTTGACAGTTAAGTTTAGTTTCGACAGTTAAATTCAGTTTCGACAGTTAAGTTCAGAGATGAGCGGCTGATGTATTTTACATCCAGCACTTTGTGGTTATGTATTTTACGTCATGTATTGGAGATGCTATTAGAATTCCACTCGGGTTAACGTTGTTCGTTGTCTCTCTTGTCCTGCTTCAGCCTCAGCGTCGTACAACTCACCGGAGCTGCTCCAATGACGAAACCCTCCATCACAGCGAAGCAGTACCTCGGGCTCCATCTCCAGACGCCTAAGATCTTCTTCGCTCCTCCGACAGCCAAGTCAGTCGGGGCATCCTCACCGGCCAACCCAATCACGCTGAGATCGACATGGCTTCGCCAAAGAGGTTCTACACTTGTTGCATCTCTTTTTACTCTACATGTTATATATATTGTCCACTGAGCACACGGATTTGTTCCTTTAGTGTCTCCTTGAAAGTAAAAACGTAGGAATTTTAATTTTCACTTGTCCTCCTTTTCAAATTCCTATTCATGAAGCACAAGACTAAGAGATAGTAGCATAATAGCATTATAACCGTATATTTTCTTGTGGTTTAACTTAATGTCACCATGCTTCTTTGCATCCTGTGATCTTCCAATTGTTGTGAATCAAACACCCAGATTGGCAGAAATCCTGTGTTTTTTAATTCTCTGTTTTGCACGTGCATTCCTATCCTATTCCTATCTATTTCCTATCCCTGCATTGTTGGAATCCTCCAATTCAAACGAGCCCTTACAGAATTGCTTCTCTTGCAGATAGTTGTCAAAGAAAACCTTGCGTGGTTTGTCCCGCTCCTGTTGCGCCGTCGTCCACCCCAGCTCAGCTGCTCCAACGACAGAAGGGTCCAGCACAGCAGGGATGCGGCCTCCAGACTGTCTTTCGCCGCCTCAGATCTTCTTCCCCGCCGCTGGCAGCCATGAAAACTGCACTACCATCATCAACCAAGCAAATGACCTCGAGGACTACATGGGTCCGCAAGAGCGGTCTCACTCTTTCGTGTCTGCTTACGTTATGCATCGCTTAATATTACATGCTACTTTATCATCCTATTCACCGATTAGACTCTGAGTCAGCTCCAAACTAATGGTCAAACTTGATATTTTAAATGGTTGTGGGGTACATATCGGGGGCTCTATCAATAGTATCTATCTACCATCTGGTTAATGTCCGGTGTCTACTATGAGTTTCATGTTGGGTGGGAAACAAATAGTAAAGAAGCCATCATCTGTATTTTTTTAACTGAAGCCATTATCTGCCTGCTATTATTGGTTTTGGGTCTATCCACAGGTTGCTACCATCACTTTGGATTTCTGCATGCACTCCTTACATAATCTCACTATGTTTTAGTCCTATGCATGACAGTTATTGTAAACAATGGAACTGAACATGTAGAGCAAAAGAGACGAGCCTTGTGTGGCAATAAAATTTCATGCAGACGTCGCTCCATGGTAGGCGCAAAGGTAGCCCCCCTCCACGCATTTCGGGTTGTAATCGAGAGGAAGATATCTGTTCTGAGGGGGATTCAGAAGGAGAAGACAACTCCTATTTACCCCCTGAGGTCTTCACTCTAACTTGGCATGCTGATGTTGGTTATATCATGCATATGGTGTCTTGCATTGCTTCCTTTATACATCAAATATGTCATCTGCTTAGTTTAGACATCCTTTGTGCGAATGCCATCTGTTTAGTTTATTCATCGTTTATGTGAATTATGCAACGCCATCTTGTTTAGCCAGGCATCATATATGTGAATTTTGCAATGTCATCCTGCTTAGCCAGTCATCTTATATGTAAATTATATCAGGCCATCCTTTTTTTGGTTACATATTACATTTGTCAAAAATGTTATTACATTCAACTGCTCTTCATGTGCATCAGCCATTTGACACGGTGATGGCAAATTCGGGAGTGAAAACAAGGTCTTCAGAGCCGACTATGCTATCTGACGAAGCGCATATCTCGCTGGTTACGGATAGCTCCTCAGAGGAGGATTCAGAGACAGATGACCAGTCCTATCCCCCCCCCCCGAGGTGTATGCTCTAACTTGGCAGGGTTATGTTGCTCATATCGTGCGTATGGTGTCTCGCATTGCTATGTCATTTGATTAGTTTAGACATGCTTTGTGTGAATGCCACCTGTTCAGTGTCTAATTACCATATATGTGAATTATGCATTGCCATCTTGTTGCAAGACATTATATATGTGAATTATACAATGCTATCTTGTTGCAAAGGCATTATATATGTGAATTATGCAATGACATGCTGTTTAGCCAATCATCATGTATGTGAATTATATCATGCTATCATTTTTTGTATTACGTGTTCCATTTGTCGACAAAGTTTGTATATTCAACTACTCTTCCTGTGCATTAGCCATTTGAAGCGGTGATGGAAGTATCTGGAGTGAAAACAAGGTATTCAGAGCAGACAATGCTACCTACTGAAGCAGACATCTTGCTGGTTACAGAGAGCTCCTCAGAGGAGGATTCAGAGACTAATGACTAGTTCTATTTTCCCCCTGAGGTCTATGATCAAACTTGGCAGGGTTATATTACCCATGTCATGCATGTTGTCTTGCATTGCTTAGTTTTTACATCATATATGGATTGCCATCTGCTTACTTGCTTACTATATAAATCATATATTTGAATTATATCATGCCATCATGTTTACATAGTACATACACATCATCTATCTGAATTATGGCATGGCAACCCATTTAATAAAGACATCATATAGTTATATCATCTCATCCTGTTTAGTGTTTACAGTCATCATATTTTGAATTATGGCATTCTATCCGTGAATGTATGTGAATTATGGCATGCCAACCTATTTAATAAACACATTATATAGTTATGTCATGTCATCCTGTTTACATAGTCTCATATTTTGAACTATGTCTTTCCATATTTTTTAGTTAGCCATCATAATGTGAAATTGTGTCATGCTATCCTGTTTAGTTAGCCATCATATATGTGAAATTGTGTCATGCTATCCTGTTTGGTTAGACAACATAAATAGGAATTATTTCATGCCCTCTTTTATTCCCCACTATCCATTGCACCTGTCTATCATACAATGTCTATACTTTCAATTACTTTTCTTGTTTATCAGCCATTTGAATTGGAGAGCGTGATGGCAGTATCTAAGGGAGTAACAACACGGTCTTCAGGAAAGATAGTGCAACCAGTTGATGCAGATAGAACCATGGTTGTACTTGCCCAAGGACCAGATCCACCGCACATAACCCAGACTCTCGCAGATTGTACCCCTACCCAGTTGGACAAAGAACTATCTACACCCCTTCTAACCCCAACCTTGGCAGATAGTAACCCAGTTCCAGTTGACACAACACCGTCTCCACCACAGAGCACCCAAACACGAGCAGTTAGTAAGGGAACTGCAGTGCCCAAAGCACGAGGACCACCACTCCGAATCCCAACTCAATGCTTAAAGGAGAAGAAGATTTGTTCTCGGGTCAGGTTCTGTAGCTATGGTTCATACTCCTTTGCTCTTGCATGACTGTATTTACTCATACCAACTATTTTCAAATTTGAAGGATGGAATTGAAACTCCAATGGCGCAACAGGTATGTTTTAAACCTGTTTCTTTAACTGGTTTGCTGTTGTAACCTGCTCTATGTTGATTTCAGTTTCAATTGAATAAACAGTTATGTTCTCATGTCATGCACATTACAAGTGTTGTTATTGCTCTATAGTTACCCACACTTATATTCTGTCTATTCTGCTTTGTCTTGAACAAATATTATTTGAACTGTGTCTCTATCTTGATTTGGCAACAAAAACTAGAATGATATAGACCATAAAGTGACCATGGTACATAGATATATGTTTGTTTCATGTTGTTATCCTGTTCACTTTACTAATGAACTCATTTACCAAAATGAGTTTCATATACAACATGGTAAACATGTGATGTGTCTGCTTGTTTCTCTTTAAAATGCAGACAAAATATTGGAGAACAGTACCGCGTTATCCAATGGTAAAGGAAGTAATGCAGATAAGGTTCAAGATAGTGAGACATCCGTATTGGTCTCCAAGAAAACTGATAAAAACTATCTTGACGACAGTGAGGGAACCCAAAAGTCCTATCTTGATGTAGTGTTCGAGTTATTGGCCACTACTGCTGGCACACGCTCTTCGAACTCGCTGCCTGAATCAGTTCGTCTTCTTGAGTCTCAACTTCAAGTTGAAAGACATCGAATAGATGTGCTGCGACAGGAAGCTGAAGGACTGAGGAAGTCCCTGCCGAATTCAGATGCATATTTTCTGGTGCAATAGCAAGCGCTGGAGGATTTAAGCGCCAAACAAGAGAAAGTTAATAAGCTTGCTAAGCATCTTGCCAGCATTATGGGTACCCAGGATATTGTTTCTTGAGATCTTCTGAAGTGGTTTCAGTTCTGGATTTGTTTTGCTATGGCGTTTATTTGCGCTGGTCGCCAACTTTGACAACCAGTGTATATGATATGCTGCTTTGTTCCCTATATTTGCACTGGTGGCGAAGTTTGATGCCCAGTGGATGTAATATGTGTAATAGCCGTGATAGCCTAGCATTAGTTGCTTGCTTATTTATTTCCTTGTTGTCTTGTTTATTTGTTTGCTTGTAGTCATTGCAGTTCTTTTTCCGCGGTTAGCTAGTGGCTGCAATAACCTATTTTTAAAACTAGGCCACAATAACCATGGACTAATATTTACTGTAGTGACACTGGGCCTCCTACTGGCCATAGAAACAGTGGGCCTTCTATGGGCCGTAGAAACAGTGGGCCTTCTGCGGGCCGTATCATCAATGGGCCTTATACGGGCTGTATAATCGAGTGGCCAAACATGGGCCAAACAGACCGCATTATGGCCGTAAACGGGCTAGAGTTGGAATCGTTCGTTCATGGGCCGACCATAACGGGCCATTGTTAATAGGCCGTATTTGATGATGCTAAGAAATTGGCCCAACGTATTAACGGACCACAAACGGGCCGACTGTAACCACGGGCTGAATTTGGCCCACAAGCAGAAAATGATAGTAACGGGCCGTAAGTAAATGAATGCTGGAAATGAGCCCAAGAAAAAATGGGCTCTGAGAAGGCCGAAAGATAACATGGGCTAAAAATGGCCCAATGGAATAACGGGCCGTTAATGGGTATAAAGTGATACACTGTTCATTACGGGCCAGTTTCACCACGGGTCGTTAATGGGTGTAAAGTGATACACTGTTCATTATGGGCCAGTTTCACCATGGGCCGTTAGTAGGCCAAGATTTACATAGGGCCTCATATGGGCCGAAAGACGTCATGGGCCATACATGAGCCAGAAGTGAAAACGGGCTGGAATCATATTGGATGGCCCAGATGACGCTACTGGGCCTAATTCAGATAGGGCGTAACGGGCCTTGGGTTAGCGGGCTATAAATGGGCTATTTTCGAACAGGCCGTTAACAGGCTTTCCATGGGCCGGCCCGCCAGCTTTTGACCAAGTCAAAGGGGCCGGCCTTTTCACAGGAATGGGCCTCTATTGGGTCGTGCCATGTGTCGACGTATCATAGGCGCCTATCTGACCCACTGACGAGCTGACACATGTTTCGTCCGGCCAATAAGAATTTTACACGTGGAAATTTCCCATTGGTCGGGGCTGTTAACGGGTTATCGGATCCAAAACCCGACCCGATAGCTTAACGGTGTTCCGTTACGGTGGATGCCACGTGTCGGTCACCCTTGAAGAAAGCACTTCTATGACGCGCGATTTATCGTCATGGAAGTGGACACTTCCGTGATGATAATTTTGGTAATGTCATGGAACACTTCTACGACAGCACATGTATGACTATCTTGATTCTGTCATAAATTTGTCATGGATGTACATGCATGACAAAAAAAGCGACCTACTGTGACAAACACGTATCATCACGGAAGTGTATTTTTTGTAGTGGGAACTTCGGACTCGTCTCCGGCAACACGTTCTGGTTCAAGTGCACCGGCGGATACCGAGCTGGATCAGTTATCGATTTTCGAATTTAGCGCCGCTGACATCTTCCAGCATTCGCCTTTGCGTGACGTACTAAATTCTTTGAAGAACTTGTCCTTGGAGGAAGACTCACAGCCGAACTATGTTCGGTTCGAGCTAGAGGCGGACGACGAGGAATTTTGCTTCCCACCCGCCGCCCACTTCATAGCCACCGTCGACGACTTAACCGACGTGCTTGACTATGGCTCTGAAGACATCATCGGTATGGACGAGGATGCCGACAATGAGCAAGGCCAAGACCCGCCATTCACTGGACATTGGACGGCCACTCTTCGTACGACGTGTACATGGTTGATACACCCAAGGGATCTGGCGACGACAAAGAAGAGCCAGATAAGAGTAAACCTTCTGAGACGCAGTCCAAGTGCCGGCGCCCCAAACGCCATTCTAAGCCTCGCCGCTCAAAAGACGACAATACTGGTACCAGAGAAAACAGCACTTCGGGCGATGCCGAAAACAATGAAGACCCTATCGGTGCTGCATCCGACCAGGAGGAACATGACGACAGGCAAGACAACCCTGATGAGCAGGCCATAGAAAATGACTCGGGGGGACGATAGTTACCATCCACCTTCCGAAGAGGAAACAAGCCTCGGCAACGAAGATTTCATCGTGCTTGAGGACCCTCTAGAACAGGAGCGCTTTAAGCTTCAACTCATAGACACTGCAAGGAGCCTGAAAGAGAAACAGCAGCAGCTTCAAGCTGAACAAGATCTGCTCGTCGACAGATGGACTGACGTCCTGACAGCGGAAGAATACGGCCTCAAGCGCCCAGCCAAGAGCTACCTGAAACGCAAACTACTACCTCAATTCGATGACGAGGCACCAGAGCACTCATCTCCCCCGCGTAACGCGGAGCGACCACCGCCTGGTCGAGACAGGGCGGTCGACCGGCTGCCACGCGGTCGGGATAAAGCTGCCACTCAGGCCGAATAGCAGCCTACCCAACCGCCCCACAAAAGTAAAGACGGAAGAGTTTGGAGTCACACGTATGACCTCCAGCAGACCCTGGTCAGTAGAGCAGGACATACAAGATCGATCTACAGATCGCGAGCATGTTCCTCGAGGCATGAAGACGGCTACCTATTTGGACGCGACAAACCTAACCACGCGGGTCTGAATGCCGTAGACGGACTCCATCAGAGTACACCGCGACACGGCCTGATACAAAGGTGCCACAACCCCCTCTTCTTCACAGACAAGGTACTGGATAACGAATTCCCCGAGGGATTCAAGCCCGTCAATATCGAATCATACGACGGCACAACCGATCCCACAGTATGGATCGAGGATTTCATCCTCCACATCCACATGGCTCGAGCAGATGATCTCCACGCCATTAAAGACCTCCCACTCAAGCTCAAAGGGACAGCTCGGCACTGGCTTAACAGCCTGCTAGAAAATTCTATCGATAGCTGGGAGGACTTGGAAGAAGCTTTCCTGGACAACTTCCAAGGAACTTATGTCCGGCCACCTGATGCCGATGACTTAAGCCACATAGTTCAACAACCTGGAGAATCAGCCAGGAAATTCTGGACTAGGTTCCTAACCAAAAAGAACTAGATCGTTGACTGTCCGGATACCGAGGGCTTAGTAGCCTTCAAACACAGCATCCGTGATGAATGGCTAGCACGCCACCTTAGCCAAGAAAAGTCGAAGTCCATGGCAGCCCTCACGGCACTCATGACCCGCTTTTGCGTGGGAGAGGATAGTTGGCTGGCTCGTAGTAACAACACATCCAGCGAGACAGGCCCCTCTGAGGCCAAGAATAGCACTGGCAAGCTCCGGCGCAATAGGCACAAACGCCAAAGCAATGACAACAACACCGATGACACCACAGTCAATGCCAGATTTAGTGGCTCCAAGTCCGGCCAACGGAAGAAGCCCTACAAAAGAAACAATGAAGGACCTTCCAGCCTCGACCGCATACTCGACCGTCCGTGCCAAATACACGGCACCCGGATAAGCAAGCCAATCATACCAACATGTATTGTTGGGTTTTCAAGGAGGCTGGCAAGTTAAATGCCGAAAATAAAGAAAAGGGATCACAAAGTGAGGATGAGGACGAAGAGCCCCGGAAGCCGAACACTGGAGGGCAGAAGAAATTTCCCCCTCGAGTAAAAATGGTGAACATGATATACGCCACACGCATCCCCAAAAGGGAGCGCAAGCAAGCACTCAGGGACGTCTACGCGGTAGAGCCAGTCGCCCCAAAGTTCAATCCATGGTCGTCATTCCCGATCACCTTCGATCGATAAGACCACCCAACCAGCATCCGCCACGGCGGTTCAGCCGCACTAGTCCTGGACCCAATTATTGATGGGTTTCACCTAACACGAGTCCTGATGGACGGTGGTAGCAGCCTCAACCTGCTCTATCAAGACACAGTGCGGAAGATGGGCATTGACCCCTCATGAATCAAACCAACAAAGACTACCTTCAAAGGAGTCATACTAGGCGTCGAGGCCCGCTGTAAGTGCTCAATCACGCTGTAAGTGGTCTTTGGATCTCCGGAAAATTTCAGAAGTGAGGAGTTAATCTTCGACATCGTCCCATTCCGCAGCGGCTACCATGCACTGCTCGGACGAACAGCGTTTGCGAGATTCAACGCAGTGCCGCACTATGCTTATCTCAAGCTCAAGATGCCCGGCCCACGCGGTGTCATAACAGTTAATGGCAACACGGAACGCTCTCTCCGAACAGAGGAGCACACCTCCGCCCTAGCAGCAGAGGTACATAGCGGCCTTCTCAAGCAGCACCATAGTGCGGCTGCCGAGCCCCCGGACACCTTCAAGAAGTTCTGAACTACACTGCCGCAGGACAGCAAGGCTCGTCAAGAGCTCGACTAGCAATTTGGCCTCCGTCCCAGTCCTGATGAAGTAGTGGCACTCGTACCACGCATACATAATTACGCACTCGAAATTCCATAGACATCGACGGAGGCACGAGCTAACCCGGGATCTACAGTTCGGCTAGACCGACCCGAGACACACTTTTTCCTTTCTGTTTCAGGTTCCTTTTTCCGCGAGCCTGATGACCAGCCCTTTCGATGGATCGGCATACAAAGGGGGCATGCAACATAGGTGCACAGGGTAGCCTCCATACGTTCTTCTCGATGGTATTTTTATTTATTTCCCAGGACCCACACGCTGCTCTTTCTTGACCCCGGCATGTTAAATAGTCCGGATGCCTTTCGCACTATTTGTATAAGATACGCCTTGACGTATCCACTCAGTTATAATAAAAATTATTTGCGGCCCAGTTTCTGTGGTTTTTGCTCCTTACTTCATTTTATTTCGACCTGCTTATCAGCTACATCGGTACTCTTTTGTACGTTTCATATTCGCCAGGGGCTGTTTATCGCCCCATAACACGGCAACAAAGTCCGAACACTTATTGTATAACTGTTCGGCACCCCGAATTTAGCATTATATGCATTGGCTCCGAATCATGTCTTTGGTCAATAGTTGGGTTACCCGTCTCCTGTGCTTGCTACCCTATGTTCCGTTCCACCGGCTAGGGTAGTAAAGGGAGAACTACTGCGATTGCGCCCTGGCCTTGACCGGATGAGCACCTCGGTAGAGAAAGCCGAAAAGTGACTGTCATGATATGTCGAGAGCCGGTCAGCTGTTCGAGGGTTACAAAATCGTTGGAGATTTTTTCCGCGTCACACGAAGGATCGACACTTCCCGATCGAATGCGGACAGCACCCTGGCTTCAGCCAGGGGCTACGCACTTGCTTAATTATAAAACTCTTATGACTAAGTGAGGGCATTTAAGCCGTATAGTCTGATTGCCTTGTTCGTTGCGCTAAACAACTCCTTCAAGGACCATGTAATTGGATCAAGATTGTTTAGATCCCATCCCGAACACCTCCGTACTACTTACGTGAGGGCAGAAGCTGACGACTGGCCAACCTTCATATTGTATATAACACGGCCACACAGGAGGAAACAATTTAAAGCATAATGAAATTACATTACAGAACAAGCTTTTTCTTTATAATACAAGGCAAAGGACAACACGAATATATTCATTCGAAAATAACATCCTTCGAACACTGAGCTGCCACAAGTCGAGACCCTTCTAAGACATCCGCAAAATATTTCTTGGGTGTGCGGTGCTCCTTGACCTCTGGCGGCCCGCTGGCCACTTCAACAGCGTTCATCTTCGCCCACCACATCTTCCAGCGAGTGAAGGCCATACGGGCACCTTCAATACATGCAGAGCGCTTGTCGACCTCCAGCCACGAACAAGCCTTCACCAGCTGCCTCACGAGTCTAAAGTAGCTGCCGGGTATAGCTTCGGCTGGCCATAGCCAGATTGTAAAATCCTTCATGGCTAGTTCGGCCACCCTGTGCAGCTCCACCAGCTGCTTCAGCTGATCGATGAAGGACACGGGATGCTCCGGCGTCGCATACTGCGACCAGAATAGCTTCTCCATAGAACCTCCTCCTTCGGCTCGGTAGAACGCTGCAGCGTCTGATACACTGCATGGTAGATCCGCAAAAGCTCCTGGGGAACTCTAAACCCAGGTTAGTAAAAGGTACTGCCTCTCCGCATACTTGCTTTGCATCTTAAAAGCCTTACCCGCCAGGATCTTCCTGGCCTCCTGGATCTCTTGGATGACGGCCTGGGCCTCATTCCGCGCGGTTTCCCCACCCTGACGAGCCTTGGTGAGTTCGGCCTTCTGAGCTGACGCATCATTCTCCAAGGTCTCACATTTTTTCCACTGCATCTTGGAGATCCTGCTGGATTTCTTGACACGGGCCTTAAGCTTCTTACGAGTGGCTTGCTGCTGGACATCCTTTTCCTCGGCCTTGCCCAAGGCCTTCCTCAGGGCCTCGACCTCGGTCGCAGCTCCTGCATACATTTCTACATTACAGTTAGCATACTGCGTCTGTGCTCTCCAAACACACAGCAAGACGTTACTAACCTTGCTTCTCCTGCAGCCGCACTCTAACCTCGCCGAGCTCGTTCTCGGTCCGCTCCAGCCTCTGCTTCAGTTCAGAGACTTTGGCAGCATGTGAGGTCGCAGCCAACAGCGACGCCTACTCATGCACACATATCACGTTAGTCTCCTACATTACAGGATTGATCCCCTGTCCGGTTACTCTTGCCAAGCACTGGACAGTGTCTCAGGGGCTACTGACTATATGGGGTTTTTTCTCTGTTATTTACCTCGAAACCTGTCAACAGGTTGCTGCAAGCTTTGTTCAGTCCACTCTTGGTAGATTGAACCTTCTCGATCACCGCGCTCATAAGAGCACGGTGCTCGTCCATAATGGAGGTGCCTTGTAGCTCCTCCATCAGGTTATCCGGCGCCCCTGGATGGACAGGGACCACCGGTGGAAACGGGGCACCCCCCTCCTTCAAAGAGGGCTGCCCGCCCGACTCCGGAGCTGTATGGGTCTCTGGAATCACATCCGGCTGAGGGCCAAGCTGGATGCGGCCCTCTTCGCCAGCCTCCATAGGGATTGTCTCCTCCATGTGTCCGGCAGTGGAGGCTTCGCCTCGTGGCGCCTCCCGGACAACGTCCTAGGTTCCTCCCCGGCACGGATCGACCCTCCAGGATAGCGCCTCGGCGTCGTCCCCTGCCCCAGGGGAGTAAGCAGGCGGTGGCGACTGGCTCGCCATCTTTGACGGAGCCAACGAACTCCCAGATGAGGATCACTGGATCAGGTCACGGGCCGGACTACAATAGTACAGCTAACTACATCAAGATAATGGAAAGAAAGGGATGGATGAGCGCATAAATAAGCCATGTTACTTACGATGCGGCCTGGGGCTTTTGGCGGGGGCATCGTTCCGGACTACTGTCAACGTCCCACGCGGTGTTGGCTGTCGAAACGCCCTTTTCCTTTTTGGGCGCCTCCGCCTCCAGATGCGCCGGAGCCGCCTTCTTCTTCTTCCTTCTCTCCTCAGGGGGAGGATTGTTTTCTTTCTCCTCCTCCTCTTCCCCATCATTATCCTCAGGGACAGAGGAATGAGTTTCGCCGTCTTGGGACGCCGCTTCCAAAGTACCCTTACGACGGAGGCCGCCATTGGCCCCCTTTGCCTTCTTCTTGGCCTTCTTCTCCGGCGCCTTATATGCCGCCGGCACTAGCATATCCGCCAAACGCGGAATGACTGGTTCTTCGGGCAGCGGAGTCGAACACTGGATCCTCTTCGCTCTCTCCGTCCAGCCCTAAAAAGAGCAGTAATAAAAAGCTCAAACATCATCCTTGAAACAATTGGGTTGAGGACTCATTCGAAATAACATACCTTGTTGGCGAGGTGTGTACAATCGTGACCATGGTCTGAATCTGTGGGTGGTGGTTTTTCATTGCCCTTGAAGAGCAATTTCCATGCGCCTTCGTGTGTAGTCTCGAAGAGCCTCGCCAGGGTCTGGCGCTTCTTCGGATTGAACTCCCACAACGGGCGGCTTCGGCGCTGGCATGGAAGGATCCGGTGAAGTAACATCGCCTGGATCACATCAACGAGCTTGACGCTCTTGGTGACCATGCTCTGAACGCGCGTCTGCAGCCCTATCAGCTCTTTAGGAGAACACCAGTCTGGACTCTTCTCGACCCAGGAAGTGAGTCGCATAGGAGCGTCGGAGCAGAATTTGGCAGCTGCAGCTCAGGTGGTTCCGCGTGGTTCTGTGATGTAAAACCACTGCTTCTGCTACTCCTTAACCGTATCCACGAAGGTGCCTTTGGGCCAGGAGACGTTGGACAATTTTCTCACCATTACCCCTCCGCACTCCGCATGCTGGCCATCCACCACCTTCGGCTTCACGTTGAAGACTTTGAGCCACATCCAAAAATGGGGTTGGATACGGAGGAAGGCCTCGCACACGACTATAAACACCGAGATGTTGAGGAAGGAATTCGGGGACAGATCATGGAAATCTACCCCGTAATAATACATTAACCCGCGGACAAAGGGGTGGAGTGGAAACCCTAGCCCGCGGAAGAAATGGGGGAGGAATACCACCCTCTATGTGGGCTCCGGAGTGGGAATGATCTGTCCCATGGCCGGTAGGCGGTGGATGATCTCCTTTGCCAAATATCCGGCCACCCGGAGCTCAGTAATGTCCTCCTCCGAGACTGAGGAGACCATCCAATTGCCCTAACCGCCGGTTCTGGACAGGGTTGCAGGAGTGGAAAGGAGATGAAGACTTGGGCGCTGGAGCTCGAGATCGGGAAGGCGGAGACGAATGGAAAGCGTGAGAAGAGGAAGAGGGGATCCTTATCCTCTTATAAAGGTAGCAAACATTAAATGCCTCCTCGCTCGCCTTAAGATTCGCCTATTCCTAAAGGTTGTGCAAACGGCACGGTTGGGTTACCCATGCCCGCATTGATGAGAATCCCGCAATGAGGGTACACGATCTCTGCTTCCACAAGACATGCCAATAGCCACCACGTCTCGCAACATGGGGTGGCAGATGAAAAATGGTTCAAGATTATAACCGGACAGGCGCACCATCATGGAAAACTGTCAGCAGATTAGACTCGTGCAAATATTATATTCTCTCTGCAGTTTTGTGTGGAATGCGTTACAGGTCCGGATACAATCATCGCATCCGAAGACTATCTTGGAGTTCAGAAGAAGGGGAACCCACCTTGCAATGCCGAAGACAATCTGCGCGCCGGACTCCTCGTCATTGAAGCCAGGTTCATGAGCTACTGAGGGAGTCCTGGACTAAGGGGTCCTCGGGCATCCGGCCTGTTATCCACGGGCTAGATTGATGGGCTGTGAAGACACGAAGACCGAAGACTATACCCGTGTCCGAATTGGACTATCCTTGGCGTGGAAGGCAAGCTGGGCGACAGACTATGAAGATTCCCTCTTATGTAACCGACCTCATGTAACCCTAGATCTC
This sequence comes from Triticum aestivum, assembly GCF_018294505.1. Taxonomy (NCBI): domain Eukaryota; kingdom Viridiplantae; phylum Streptophyta; class Magnoliopsida; order Poales; family Poaceae; genus Triticum; species Triticum aestivum. Next base: position 693,010,893 of record NC_057797.1, read on the forward strand.
TCTGGTGTCTATATAAACCGGAGAGCATAGTCCGGATAGGATAGATTCATTACCATATACTCATAGTCTAGACTTCTAGGGTTTAGCCGTTACGATATCATGGTAGATCAACTCTTGTAAACACTCATATTCATCAATATCAATCAAGCAGGAAGTAGGGTATTACCTCCATAGAGAGGGCCCGAACCTGGGTAGACATTGTGTCCCCCGTCTCCTGTTACCATCGATCCTAGACGCATAGTTCGGGACCCCCTACCCGAGATCCGCCGGTTTTGACACCGACAACAGGCATGCCAACAACAGGTCTATGTTTACCCTTAGCATTGGGTCTAGCAATTCTAGCAGCTTCATCACAGAAGTAAATAACATGCCCATCAATGTTATCGACCAAGAGATCCTTAACCATAGAGATCTTCACCTTTAACAGGTTCAACTACTTTTACTTCAATGGGAGGATGATATTTAAACCACTTCTCCTTAGGGAGATCATCATGAGTAGCAAATGTTTCACAAAAAGAAGCTACTATCTCAGAGTCAAGTCCATATTTAGTGCTAAATTCACGAAAAACATCATTATCCATAAAGGATTTAACACAATCGAACTTAGGTGTTATACCTAACTCCTTACCTTTGTCGAGATCCCAATCTTCAGAGTTGCATTTAATTCTTTCCCATAAATCCCATATGAATTCAATAGTCTACATCATAAAGGAACTAGTACAATAAGTATCGAGCAAGGAGCGATTATTGAGAGAAAGCCGAGCATAAATTTTTTGAATAATAATTTCTCTTGAGAGCTCATGATTGGGGCATGAATATAACATTGACTTAAGCCTCCCCCAAGCTTGAGCGATGCTTTCTCCTTTGTGAGGCCAAAAATTATATATATAATTACGATCACGATGAACAAGATGCATAGGATAAAACTTCTGATTAAATTCCAATTTCAATCGTTTGTAGTTCCATGATCCCATATCATCACATAGCCTAAACCATGTCAATGCCTTTCCCTTCAAAGATAAAGGGAAGACCTTCTTCTTGATAACATCCTCGGGCATACCTGCAAGCTTAAATAATCCACAAACTTCATCCACATAGATTAGGCGCAAATTGGGATGCAATGTTCCATCTCCTATAAAAGGATTAGCTAGCAGTTTCTCTATCAAACCGGAAGGAATTTCAAAATAAAAAAAATCAGTAGGTTCAGTAGGTTGAGGAGCAAATCTTGCTCTACTGGTCGGGGTGAAGATACCCCAAACAAGCCCCTCAAAGGATTACATTTTATAGTAACAAGTGGCAGTAAATTTCAGCACACTATATAAATTTTTCCTTACGAAATTCCACTTACCAAAGGCGCTTCACTCCCCGGCAACGGCGCCAGAAAAGAGTCTTGATGACCCACAAGTATAGGGGATCTATCATAGTCCTTTCGATAAGTAAGAGTGTCAAACCCAGCGAGGAGCAGAAGGAAATGACAAGCGGTTTTCAGTAAGGTATTTTCTGCAAGCACTTAAATTATCGGTAACAGATAGTTTTGTGATAAGGTAATTCGTAACTGGCAACAAGTAACAAAAGTAAATAAGGTGCAGCAAGGTGTCCCAATCCTTTTTGTAGAAAAGGACAAGCCTGGACAAACTCTTATATAAAGGAAAGCGCTCCCGAGGACACATGGGAATTATCGTCAAGCTGGTTTGCATCACGCTCATATGATTCGCGTTCGTTACTTTGATAATCTGATATGTGGGTGGACCGGTGCTTGGGTGGTGCCCTTCCTTGGACAAGCATCCCACTTATGATTAACTACTCTCGCAAGCATCCGCAACTACGAAAGAAGAATTAAGGTAAACCTAACCATAGCATGAAACATATGGATCCAAATCAGCCCCTTACGAAGCAATGCATAAACTGGGGTTTAAGCTTCTGTCAATCTAGCAACCATCATCTACTTATTACTTCCCAATGCCTTCCTCTAGGCCCAAATAATGGTGAAGTGTCATGTAGTCGACGTTCACATAACACCACTAGAGGAAAGACAACATACATCTTATCAAAATATCGAACGAATACCCAATTCACATGAGTACGTATAGCAAGACTTCTCCCATGTCCTCAGGAACAAACGTAACTACTCACAAATAATATTCATGTTCATAATCAGAGGGGTATTAATATGCATAAAGGATCTGAACGTATAATCTTCCACCGAATAAACCAACTAGCATCAACTACAAGGAGTAATCAACACTACTAGCACCCCACAGGTACCAATCTGAGGTTTTGAGACAAAGTGTCGGGGGTTGGGTGCGACATATGCCAAGGGATGGCTTATCATCGTCGGGGTGAGTAGAACATCGCCGGTGCCTGGAAGCGGGACGAGGCGTAGGCATGCACGTCAGCGAATCTTACCCAGCTCCAGGACTCTCCGAGGAGATAACACCCCTACTGCTGCTCTGCGGGGTCTTCGCATGATCACTATGGCAAAGTGTGTACAAGGTTGCTCCTTGAGCTGTTTCCTGGAGGTAGGAGAAGGCAAGGCTAGCTTTCTCCTTCCTATATTATCTGGTCTAGTGCTAATGGAATCGAACCCTTTGCATGGGTGCCCCGGGGGGTTTATATAGGCCTACCCCCCGGGGGTACAATGGTAATCCGGTCGGGTACGGGTCCCAACCGTCTGTCTCTCAGGCCGTCGTCTTCTCCGCCGACTACTAGGGCCCGCTGACTGGTCGGCCCCGCCGACTAGCCCGGTATGGAGCCGACAGGCCTTGTCCGCTGCGGGCGGGTCTTGCCGGCTGCGGATTACTGTAGCCGTGCTTCTAATGATGCTGGCTTGGTCATGGGGTCATGGCAACAGTGCCGCCGCCTGACGGGCGATCACTATTGCCACTCCCCGTCTTGTCTGGTTAATGGCGTGCGGGGCCCGTGGGAGGGGCCAGCCGACTTCTGGAGGCCGACTCCCACCGGGTCCGTCTTGTGGCGCTCTCGCCGTCTTCTATACCCCCGCTGACCGGCGGGGCCCACCGTCTCTGGGTCGTACAGGCAGGCCAACATGGGCACAGGGTTCCGCCACTGGGGCTGATGTCAGGGCTGGCATGGCAACAGTGCCGCGCCGGACGGAGATCTCCATTGGTACGGCACACTGTGGCCATGCCTGCCCTTGGTAATCGGGGTGGGAGAGGGCCGTACTGCAGCCGTTCCCCGTCCTGTCCCTCCTTACGAAGGCAAAGGGTGGCTGGAGTCGCGGGCCGACTCCCCCACAGCCGGCTTCTCTGGAAGCCGCCAGTTAGGAGTCGTCTCATCTTGTAGTCGTCCCTGGGACTCGGCCGTGAGTGGGTAGTCGGCAGCGCCGCTGCCGACTCCCAGAGGCAGTCCTCCGTCCTGGGGTTCCTGTGGGGCATAGCCTGCCCTGATGTCTTGAAAGGTTCTGGGCTTCGGGTTAGCCTACCCGTGGCCCATTACTCCGATAGTAGTCCCCAAAGCTGGTGAGGCGCCGAGGGAGACATGTCGAGGAGCCTCAACAGTTTCTTCCTTCCGGTGGTTGGATCTGGGCTTCGCCCGCCGTCTTCCTTCAAGCCGACTATCGGGAGGCGAACTTGCTCGGGTCGTCTCCCCCCAAGCCGACTATCGGGAGCCGGACTCGCTGGAGGCCGTCTCATTTCTTAAAGAGTTTGAAAGTCGTAGCGGGATCCAGACGGCGTGCCTGATAAGCTTCCAGGTTGCTGCCCGTTGCAGACCCATCGTGTGGCGCCACGTGGCCAGGCCAGTCTGCCCGCCCACGCGCGCGACGGGATAGGCCCTCAGGCGGGGCCCGCCACTACTGCACCTCGGCCTTCGAACGGATCTGTTGCGGCCATGCGGATGGTTGGGATTCCTGCGTAGTAACTGCATGCAGTAACTTTGTGCGGTAAATCGTGGGGGTCGTGGGGTCCCCGGCGCAGTTAATCCCACGACGCCCTATCGGCTTCTCAGCCTACGAGCCTATAAGTAGGCGGAGGGAGCGGGTGGCGAAGCACGCGCGCTCATTCTCCCTTACTCCCCTTTGCTTCGTCTTGCTTCTTCTTTCCTTCACCGCCACCGCGCCGAACCTCATCACGCCCACAGCGATGAGCTCTTCTTCTGCTGCCGCGCCCGCCGCCGTGCGCTCCGGCGTGTGGGACGGCTCCGAGGTCAACGACGACCACATTGAGTTCCTCCGCAAGACGCGTCGCCTCCCCGACAAGGACCTAGTGCGGGCCCACGCCGCGCCGGCGAGGGAGGTATCACCGGCGGCGGAGGAGGGCGAGCGGGTCATATTCCGGTCGCACCTCATGCACGGCCTAGGGCTGCCGGCGAGCGGTTTCTTCCGCTCCTTCTTGGAGTTCCACGGGCTCCAGCCGCACCACCTCACACCAAACACGGTGGTGCTGCTAGCTGCCTTCGCCACCCTGTGCGAAGGCTTCCTCGGCGTTCTCCCCACCATCGAGCTGTGCGGGGAATTCTTCCAGTCCAAGCTTGGCACGCACGTCGCCGGTGTGCCAGCCCAGTGCGGCGCCTTCATCGCGATGCGGAGATCGGTGGCCGACAACCCGTTTCCCACCATCTCGCTGATCAAATCGGTGAAGATGTGGCAGCGATGTTATTTTTACGTGAAGAACGTCGCCCCGGAAGGCGACTGGGTCAACATGCCGCCTTACGAAGCCGGCGCGCCGGCTGGAAGGCTCCCCAGCTAGTCCCACCGGGCCAAGACGCTGACTCCTGCCGGCGCCGCCGCCGTCGCGCGACTCCGAGTGCTGACGAAGTCGGAGGGTCTGACTGGGGCCGACTTGCTGGCCGCCTTCGTGGCGCGCCGAGTCCTCCCACTCCAAGGCCGTCCTCATATGATCTGTCAGGTGAGTGGCCACCGGGACCCAAGTCGGGTGTGCTCCAAGGACATGCCCCACGCGGAGGTGGCGGACACGGTGAACTACATCGCGAACTGCGGTCTCTCGGAGGATTGGCAGTTCGGCATGGAGCCGTACTCGCGCGCCAACCCCCCGCCTGTTGTAAGTCATTTCTCTTATTATTCTGCTTTCTTTCTTTAGCCGAATCCGACTTCTAATCTTTTTTAGTACTCGAACCAGAACCCTCTCGTCCAGCCTTCGGCCGGCACCGCGGGGCCAGCCCGCCAGTTCGTCCCCGACCGAGTGGAGATCGATGTTGACGACCACGACTTGGGGGCGGCGGCGATGGAGGCCGACGCCGAAGGAGGAGGCGGAGGAGGAGGAGGTGGCTTCAGGCCTTCGACCACCTTTGCCGACTGGCCTGATGACGACTTTGAGGGGGAAGTCGCCCCGCGCCACCAACCAAAAGCCGGCCACCCCGGCGCGAGTTCCTCTGCCGCCTTGGATGGTTTAGCCGGTGCGAGGAAGCACCGGGCCGGGCCGAGTTCTCTTGGCGGCCAGTGGAAGAAGTTCAAGGGGGCGGCCGCCGCGACCAAGCGGGAAGAGGCGGTCGCAAAGGCCAACCGCTTTCGCAAGGAAGTGAAGAAGCCGCCACTGGTCTCTGTGTAAGTGCTTCCGTCCTTTGTCTTATTTCTTCTAGTGGATATTGTCCAAATCTTTTACATGCTTTCCTTGCTTCAGGTCTCCCCTCACCTTTGAGAGGGTCGCCGCCGCCTCCATCATGGGGTCGGCAGAGACGTCCGCCACCACTCGACGGATTGACCCCGCCACCGACCTTCGGGAGGCGACGGAGCGGAACATGCAGGAGAAGCGCGACGAGGAAGAAGCCGCCAGCTGGGAGAAGGCGGAGGCCGAGAAGGCGGCCGCCTCATCCCAGAAGAAACTGGATGATGCCGAAGCCGCCGTCGCGGCAAAGCGGCAGACTGAGGAAGCTGCGCGCTGCCAGTGGGCGTTGTTCGTCATCCCGCTGAACTCAGCGCGGCCGCCTCCTGAATTCACGGAGCAGACTGGGGAAGCCGGCGGCGAGAACCCCATCATGGAGAGGGAAGGCGACGAGGCCTCCATGTCAGGCACGGTCGTGCCGCCGCCGCCTCCGCCGCCGTCTGGGAGCGTGTGAGGCGAACAGCCGGCGGACCCGCTGGTGCCGCCGACTAAAGACGAGGCCGTGGCGAAGCTGCTCCTTCAAGTCGCCTCGCCAACGCGCCACCGCCTTGAGAAGGCGATTTCGGTGCCACGCCCCTTGGAGACCGGTGCCGCGAGCTCGGCCATCCCAGACGTCGAGGCAACGAGCGCCGCGCCCGTTGGGTGGGCGCGAGGAGGCGGCACAGGCCCGCTGAACCAGGCGCTTCTGGACGTCCGGGCGAAGCTGCGAGCTGAGGGCGACGCCATCCAGAACTGCACCAAGGTGCATCTGGCGTCGCGAGCAGTCATCCGGGTATGTTTTCTTCTGACTTTGTTTTTCTTGTTCTTCTCTGTGGGGGCGCGCCAGCGCACCCACTGGGTGTAGTCCCCGAGTTCCGGGCCGGCTGCTGAGCAGGCGGCTCGGAACTCCATTGGCGAGTTCTATGTACTTACTCTTGTTTGAAATACTTATCACAGGATTATCACAACCTACGGGTCACCGCCTTCAACCGCAATGTTGAGGAGCTGGGCAAGCGGACTGCCGACTTTTCGGAGAGCCGGAGTGATTCCTCCTTCTTCTTCGCGGGGGCGCTGTGCGCACCCGCGGGCTGTAGTCCCCGAGATTTGGGCCGACTGCTGAGCAGTCGGGCCGGATCTTCCTGGCGACCTTCTTTGTTGATGACTTAGCGTCTTCTTCTTCTTTTTTCTTCAGAGGCCAACGCCGTTCTTCAGCAGCAGCTGGGCGAAGTCAACACCGCCTTGCGTCCCAAGGGGGAGGAGTGCGGCAAGCTCGTCGCAGAGCGCTACCTGCTGGCGATGCAGCTGGCGGAGCAGAGGGAGCTGCTTAAGAAGGCGCAGGAGGAGGCGGAGAAGAAAGAGACTACTCTCCTGGCCGAGTTCGAAAGCGAGCCCTCCTCCTGGACCGACAAGGAGGCAATGCTGACCTCCGGCTTCCATGAGATTGAGGATATCATCGACGGTGAGTTTCTTTACTCTCTTTCTTTGAGCTGCCGACTTCAGGTCGGGCTGACTCATGATTTTTTGACTTGCTTCTTTTTCATCTTGGCAGACTTCTTCCCTGGCCACACGCAAGCTGCCACTCAAGCCATCGAGGCTGATCGCGAGGCGCGGAGGGCAAATGGTGAGGAGATTGCCGCCAATGCCCCGGGACCCTTGATGAGCAGCTTCTGAGCATCGCGGCTCGTCTGCGGCCGGCCCATCGGATGCTACGCCGGCTTCAACGTGTCGGCGCCCAGGCGATTGCTGCCTTGTGGCCAGACATGCCGGTTCCGCGCACTCCCAATCGGACTGCCGACTGGCTGGAGGTCGTGGCTGGCCGCCTTGAGGCCTGGAAGGGTTCCTCCGCCCGGGCTGGAGCGTGCCGGGCCTTGGAATTTGTCAAGGCGTGGTATTCAGGGCTGGACCTGGACCGGCTGGCCACGCTCCGGTCAGAGGCCCAAGCGGAGCTGGCAGCTGTGGAAGACGCCCTCGTCGAGCGTGCGGTGGTGATCGCCGAGTACGTAGACACCAGCATCTTCGTCCCTGAGCGGGCTGAAGATGGCGGAGAGGCGCCGCCGGAGTGGTTCAGGATGAACCCGGATTACGACGAGGACTCGACGGAGGTGATCGGCTCCAGCGCCGAGGAGGGAGGCGAGGCGGAGGTCGGAGACGAGACAGAGGCGCCAGAAGACGGAGCGGGGGACCAGCCTCAGCTCGACCGCGCCTCCAGCAACGAGCCGCGCCCGACCGAGCCGGCTGCCGCTGGAGACGATCAAGTCGAGACCGCCCATCCGGCCGCCCCAGCGCCCGACACCGCCATCTCCTCTGACCCTCCAAACTCGTCTGCCGCTTCCTAGGCCGTCGCCTTGCCTTTATTTATCTGATTTAGTAGTCTTTGAAGAACTTGTTAATTCGCACAATTCCACCCATGGGGTGTATTTTGAACTTCTGTTCGAAGATTCGGCCAAGGGCCTATGTTATGTAAATATTTATCCGAGTTCTATCATTTCTTGCTCATTGCTCTCTTGGCTTTTTCCTTTGCCGCCTTCCCTTAGTTGCCGCCTTTGCCAGTCGGACAGTCGCTCTGCGGACTGCCGCTGGATCAAGTGCTTGGCTACTTTGGGAAGGCAAGTACTTGGCCGTTCTAGAGTTTCTTAGCAAGTTGAATAGAAGGCGGCAAGCCGACTACTCAGGAGTCGGCTTTGCGAAGAGCGGCTGGAAAGCCGACTTAAGCTATGTTTATGCTTTGAGTCCTTAGCCATTTTTCATGTGGGCGCCCATTCTTCCTTGCTCCTGCCCACCAGACAGTCGCTCTGCGAGCTACGGCTTCTGACAGGAGACGGCTTAGGCACCACACACTACTTGTCCGACTGCAGGAAGCATTTCATAGCGCAAGACGGCGAGTCCCCGGGCCGACTAGTTGGACCCGGTGCCAAGCGGCATAAAAAAGAGTGGCATACTCGAAGGCATAATTCTTATCATACAGATAACAAAAAAGTGGCAGTCCCCGAGCTCGTCTCGGGGGGCCCGAAGTCTTGGTACTTTAATACAAAGGGTGGCGTGGTACATACTTCATCAATTGTAAAATCTTCGGAGAAGATTTGCATTCCATGGCCGTTCCGTCTCTTTGCCGGAGTCGTCCCTCTTGCATGCTCGGGGCTTCTGAGCGTCGATCAGATAGTAGGAGTCGTTGCCCAGTACTTTGCTGATGATGAAGGGGCCTTCCCAAGGCGCCGACAGTTTGTGCTGGCCGGCTGTTCGCTGGATCAGCCGGAGCACAAGGTCGCCCTCTTGGAAAGATCTCAGCCTGACCTTCCTGTTGTAGTATCGGCGCAGGCTCTGCTAGTAGATGCTGGACCGGCTGAGTGCCAACAGCCGGCCCTCTTCCAGCAGATCGACGCCGTCTTGACGTGCTTCTTCTGCTTCCTCCTCGGTGTACATGGTGACTCGCAGGGAGTCGAACACTATGTCCGTTGGGATGACGGCTTCAGTACCATAGATGAGGAAGAAGGGCGTGAAGCCGGTCGACTTGTTTGAAGTTGTGCGCAGACTCTAGAGGACGGCTGGCAACTTGTCAAGCCAATAGCCGGCCGAACGCTCCAGTGGTTCGACCAGTCGAGGCTTGATGCCAGACAGGATGAGGCCGTTTGCTTGCTCCACCTGGCCGTTTGACTGCGGATGGGCAACGGATGCTAAGTCCAGTCGGATGCCCTGTGTCGCACAGAAACGGGCCAAGGCGCCTTTGGCAAAATTTGTGCCATTGTCGGTGATGATACTATGTGGTATGCCATACCAAATCATGATGTCGGAGATGAAAGTCACGGCAGTCGGGCCATTCAACTTCTTGATGGGCTTTGCTTCTATCCACTTGGTGAACTTGTCCACCGCGACAAGTAAGTGAGTTAAGCCGCCTCGCGCCGTCTTGAATGGTCCCACCATGTCCAGGCCCCAAACTGCAAAGGGTTGGGCAATGGGGATAGTCTTGAGTGTGGAAGCCGGCTGATGCGGCTTGGAGCGGAACTTCTCGCACCCCTTGCATTTTTGGACCAATTCCTTGGCCTCTTCTAGGGCAGTCGGCCAAAAGAAACCGTGTCGAAAGGCTTTGGCGACGAGTGCTCTTGAGGCCGCATGATGGCCCCACTCGCCTCGATGGATGTCTTTGAGGATTGCTTGGCCTTGCTCTGGCTCGACGCAATGCTGGTAGACACCAGTGACGCTGCGCCTGACCAGCTCTTTGTTGACTATGGTGTAGGCTGCCGCTCGGCGTTGTACTTGCCAAGCCAAGATTTCATCGGTTGGCAGCTCTTTGCTCACTAGGAACTTGAGGATGGGCTGTGCCCATGAGGGTGCTGCTATTTCTTCGACTGCCAGAACTGCGACTTGGATGAGGGCGGCTGGGCTGGGAGGCGGCGGGCTGGAGTCCGCGGCCGCTTGCTGGATTGATGAAGTCCTCGGGCCGACTGATGCAGTCCCCGGGCCGAGCTCTGGAGTCTTCGGTCTGGTCGCCGCAGTCCCTGGGCCTGGTTCTAAAGTCCTCGGGCCGGCTTCGACTACGGCGTTCTTGGAGCCATCTACAATAGTTCTTGTGCCGTCTGCTGGGGCTCTTGAGTCGGATCCGACTTCTTCGGGGGGAGCCGGCACAAAGATGGAGTCCGACTCCGGTGAAGGCTTGACAGACGGCTTGAGGAGGTGTTGAAGGGCGACGCTGGACGGTGTTGCTTGGCGGGTGGAGCCGATTCGCGCTAGGGTGTCTGCTTGGTCGTTGTCATTTCTTGGCACGTGAAGGAACTCGCACCCCTCGAAATATCCACTGAGTTGCTGCACGAGAAAGCGGTAGCTTCCCATGTTTGCATCCTTGGCATCCCGGTCGCCAGATGACTGCTGGACCACCAAGTCGGAGTCGCCATAGCACAGGATCCAGCGAATGCCAAGTTCTTTGGCAAGCCGGAGCCCGTGAATGAGCGCCTCGTATTCGGCAACGTTGTTGGAGGCGGCGAAATGGATCTGCAGCGCATATTTGAGCTTGTCGCCTTTAGGGGAAGTGAGGACAACACCGACTCCCAAGCCGGTGCGCATCTTGGAGCCATCGAAATGCATCCGCCAGTGGGTGGAGTCGGGCGCTGGTGGCAGGTACTGGGTCTCGGCCCAGTCGACGAGGAAGTCGGCCAGTGCTTGCGACTTGATGGCGGTGCGGGGCTGATAGTAGATGGTGTAGGGGGGCAGCTCTATGGCCCATTTGGCCACTCGTCCGGAGGCATCTCAGCTTTCGATGATCTCGGCTAGTGGGGCTGTGCAAACCACAGTGATTGGATGCTCTTGAAAGTAAGGCTTCAGCTTCTTGGCGGCAAAGTGTACGCCATAGCACATCTTCTGGTAGTGGGGGTAGTTCTGCTTGGAGGTCGACATCACTTCGCTTAGGTAATATACTGGTCTCTGGACAGGTAGTGCCTTGCCTTCCTCCTTGCGCTCAACTACGATGACTATGTTGACTACCCGGTTGGTGGCGGCAATGTATAGGAGCATGGGCTCCTTAGGAGTCGGAGCCGCCAGCACAGGGGGAGTAGCCAACATCTTCTTCAGCTAGAGAAAAGCCTCGTCCGCCTTGTGGTTCCACTCGAAAAAAGTGGTCTTCTTCATGAGCTGGTACAAGGGGAGAGCTTTCTCGCCCAGCCGACTGATGAATCGGCTGATGGACGTCAAGCAGCCAGTGAACTTTTGCACATCCAGCAGTCGGCTGGGTACCTCCATCCTCTCGATGGCTTTGATCTTCACAGGGTTGCACTCTATGCCGCGTTCAGAGACCAGGAAGCCAAGGAGTTGGCCGGCTGGTACTCCGAAGACGCATTTCTCAGGGTTGAGCTTGATCTGGAATCGGCGCAGGTTCTCAAAGGTCTCCTTGAGGTCTTCCAGTAGTGTTCCACGCTTTTCTGTCTTCACCACCACATCATCCACGTAGACGTGGGCGTTTCTGCCGAGTTTCTTGACGAGGCACTTCTGCATGCAACGCTGAAAGGTGGCACCGGCATTTCTCAAGCCGAACGTCATGGTCAGGTAGCAGAAGGCTCCAAACTGCGTGATGAAGGCGGTCTTCAATCTGTCAGCCGGGTTCAATTTGATCTGGTGATATCCTGAATATGTGTCTAAGAAGCTCAACAGCTCGCATCCGGCTGTGGAGTCTATCACCTGATCAATCCTTGGCAGAGCAAATGGGTCCTTCGGGCAAGCTTTGTTGAGGCTTGTGTAGTCAATACACATCCGCCACTGCTTGTTCTTCTTCAGCACCAGGACCGGGTTTGCTAGCCATTCTAGGAAAAACACTTCCATAATAAAGCTGACTGCTAGGAGTCGGGCTATCTCTTCTCCAACAACTCTTCTCTTCTCTTTTGATAGGTGGCGCAAGGGCTTCCTGACGGGCTTCACATCAGATCGGACATGTAACTTGTGCTCGGCGAATTCCGTCGGTACACCTGGCATGTCTTTGGGGGACCATGCGAAGATGTCCCGATTCTCACGGAGGAAATCGACGAGCTCGCCTTCCTATTTGCTGTCAAGGTTTGCACCTATGACAGCGTACCTCTCTGGGTGCTCCGGGTCCAAGGGTATCTTCTTTGTCTCTTTGGCTGGCTTGAACGAGCCCTCAGCTTCCGACTCCTTGGGGTTGGGTGACATCTCTGGCTGCTTGACGGCCATCGCCACAACCCGATCAAGAAGCCGCTTCTCAGCTACAATTACCAGGGACTCGGCTAGCCGACTGCTCTTAGCCGCACAAGCGGACGACTTTCTGTAGTCGCCGGCTATGGTCAGAATCCCCTTGGAACTCGGCATCTTCATCTTGAGGTAGGCGTAGTGGGGAACCGCCATGAACTTGGCCAGAGCAGGCCGGCCAAGCAAAGCATGGTACGGGCTTTCGAGGTCCACCACCTCAAACCAAACTGGCTCTCGGCGGAAGTGATCCTTGTCTCCGAAGAGGACATCTATCAGGATCTTGCCGATTGGTGAGCAGGAAAGGCCAGGGATAATGCCGTGGAACACAGTCTAGCTGTTCTGAAGCTGTCTTTGCTTGATTCCTAACTTCTCCATGGTATCCTTGTACAGGATGTTGATGTTGCTGCCTCCGTCTATCAGTACTCGCGAGAAGCAAGTGGCCCGCCTATCTGTGGCAAAGGTGGCATCCAAGACCAGGGCGTAGGAGCCTGGATTCGGCATCACCTCTGGGTGATCAGCTCTGCTCCAACTGATAGGCTTCTCAGACCAGTGCATGAACTCTGGAGTATCTGATGCTACTGCATTCACCTCTTGCTGCTGCAGCCACTTGCTGCGTCGATCGTCAGCCACACTGGTGAACACCATGTAGGCTCCATGCTCTTCTAGGTACTCATCTTGTACTGCACCGACTGGCCTGACAGCCGGCTGCTGGGGTGGAGGCGGCTGCGGCTGCCCAGCAGGCGGGGGAGGTAGGAGGCCATCTCCCTTGGCGATCCTGGTGAGCTAGTGGCACTTCCGGGTGGTGTGGTTTGACGGCTTCGCGCCACTGTGGAACTTGCAAGGACCATCTAGAGTCTGCTCGTAAGAGAAGGCCGGCAACCAGTTGGACTTGCCGCCTTTCTGTCGCTTGGGCGGAGGCTGCCCCTCCGGCTGCTGGTCTTCGACTGTCGCAACCTGCCTACTGCTGGAAGCCGGCTATGGGGCCTTGCGCTTGTGGTCGTTCTGCTGTTGTCGCCAACTGGCGTCTCCAGCCGGAGTTCTGGGAGCCTGAGGGGCCACTTTGCCAGTCGCACTAACTTGAATCTCCGCCTTCATGGAGGAGTCGGCTGTGTCATACTTGTCTGCTATGATCAGCAGCTCGTCAAGGGTTTCTGGCTCGTCGTAGAGGAGCTTGTACTTGAGGAGGGTGCCTTCTCTTCACCCGGCGGTGAAGTACTCGATAGCCTGCACCTCGTGCACGCCCTCGCAGGAGTTCCGAAGCTCGGCCCAACGCGTAAGGTAGTCGTGAGTTGACTCGTTGGGGCCCTGCACGCACAAGGAGAGCTGACGAGGCTTGGGAGGTCGCTTGTACGTGCTTGTGAAATTGCGGACGAAGGCTTTGGTGAAGTCGACCCAGCTGTTGATGCTGCGGGGCTTCAGGCTGTTCAACCATGTCCGGGCCATGCCCTGGAGCATGAGCGGAACATATTTCACGGCAACGCGCTTGTTGCCATTCGCTATGGTGATGGCCGTTGAGTAGTCAACCAGCCAGTCTTCCGGCTTCACGGAGCCGGTGTACTTGGGCGTATCTCGGGGGAGCGTGAACCCTTTGGGAAAGGGCTCATCTCGGATGCGGGGTCCGAAACAGGGCGGGCCCAACTCGTCTTCTTCTTCCAGCGCCAGGGATCGGTGAAGTCGGTCAATCCGGTGGCGGGCGTCGTTTTCTCCGACTCCCTCTCGGCGGCCAAGGCGGTCGCCGAGAGTCGGATGGTCAACAGGCGGCGGGGAGACTCGCCTTTCCCTGCGAGGAGGAGGAGGCGGACAGTCGTCCCGCCGTTCCAATGCTCTTGGGCGGCCGTCTTGGTCGCGCTCGATGGTGATGCGAGTCCGACTGTGACTGACAGCCGGGTCCTTGTCTTTTCTTCCGCGGACACAGCCAGTCGGCGTCCGAGACGTCGTGCCTTGATCTCAGCAGGGAGGCAGGTCATTGTTTTGCCGTTGCGGCGCCTCCGTGCGGCAGCCGGCTTCGTTCTACGCGGCAGCCGCGTCGAGAAGTCGCTGGACTCGCTCCGTCATCAGGCGGCGCTCTTCACCCTCGAAGTTGTCTAGCTCATCTACCGCCGCCTGGGAGGCTCGGATGTTCTCCGCAGGCGTGGTGTACACGGGGCGATTGGCCCCGAACAGGTTGGCGATGTCCACGCCGCGTTGCCGGACCGTGCCTAGGCGGCTAGGCCCCATTGGGGCCGGCGAGCCGCCCACAGCGCGATCCATCTCTCACTGGTTGGCCTCTGACAAGCGTCTCATGCTTGCTAGCTTCTTCGCGCCCTCGATGAGCTAAAGGCGGCGTGCCTCCAGCGTCTCGGCGTCAGCGTCTTCTGGAATGGGCGCGGTCAGGTCTTGAAGTGTTGCGTCGAGCGGGTCATGAGCTCCGTCGTCGGAGTTCTCGCCATGACCGATGACGAGCACTTCTGTGACGGTGCTTCCGCCGCTCTCCATGCGAGGGAGCGGCTCGTCGTAGACCACCACGTTGGTGGGGAATGCGTCGAGCGACGCCGTGTCAGAATCGACCAACATCGGGTCGGTGGAGCCTACGGACTCCAGGTCCACGGCAGGCTCGCCGGTGATGTGGAGTTGATCAAGGAGACCCGCGAGAAGTCTCTCGGGGCCGCTTGTGCCTGCGTCGGATGCAGGCTCGTTGGAGAGGAGAACCTCGCCAACAAGTTCGGCGAGGCAGCTGGCTGCGCAGGCGATCTCAGCGCCGTGCAGTGCGTCGGCGCAAGCTCCATCTGGTGTGCTGGGCTGGCTGCGCTCGCCAGGGAGGAAAAGGGTTCCCATCCAGAGCAGGTCTCCGGACGATGGTGCACCTCGCCCCACGGTGGGCGCCAAATGTCGGGGGTTGGGTGCGACATATGCCAAGGGATGGCTTATCATGGTAGGGGCGAGTAGAACATCGCCGGTGCCTAGAAGCGGGATGAGGCGTAGGCATGCACGCCAGCGAATCTTACCCAGCTTCAGGGCTCTCCGAGGAGATAACACCCCTACTGCTGCTCTGCGGGGTCTCCGCATGATCACTAGGGCAAAGTGTGTACAAGGTTGCTCCTTGAGCTGTTTCTTGGAGGTAGGAGAAGGCAAGGCTAGCTCTCTCCTTCCTATATTATCTGGTCTAGTGCTAATGGAATCGAACCCTTTGCATGGGTGCCCCGGGGGGTTTATATAGGCCTACCGCCCGGGGGTACAATGGTAATCCGGCCGGGTATGGGTCCCAGCCGTCTTTCTCTCAGGCCGCCGTCTTCTCCGCCGACTACTGGGGCCCGCCGACTGGTGGGCCCCACCGACTGGCCCGGTACGGAGCCGACAGGCCTTGTCCGCCGCGGGCGGGTCTTGCCGGCTGCGGATTACTGTAGCCGTGCTTCTAATGACGCTGGCTTGGTCATAGGGTCATGGCAGCAGTGCCGCCGCCTGACGGGCGATCACTGTTGCCACTCCCCGTCTTGTCTGGTTAATGGCGTGCGGGGCCCGTGGGAGGGGCCAGCCGACTTCTGGAGGCCGACTCCCACCGGGTTCGTCTTGTGGCGCTCTCGCCGTCTTCTATACCCCCGGTAACCGGCGAGGCCCGCCGTCTCTAGGCCGTACAGGCAGGCCGACGTGGGCACAGGGTTCTGCCACTGGGGCTGATGTCAGGGCTGGCATGGCAACAGTGTTGCACCGGACGGAGATCTCCATTGGTACGGCACACTATGGCCATGCCTACCCTTGGTAACCGGGTTGGGAGCGGGCCGTACTGCAGCCATTCCCCGTCCCGTCCCTCCTTACGAAGGCAAAGGGTGGTTGGAGTCGCGGGGCGACTCCCCACAGCCGGCTTCTCTAGAAGCCGCCAGTTAGGAGTCGGCTCATCTTGTAGTCATCCCTGGGACTCGGCCGTGAGTGGGTAGTCGGCAGCACCGCTGCCGACTCCCAGAGGCGGTCCTCCGTCCTGGGGTTCCTGAGGGGCGTAGCCTGCCCCAATGTCTTGAAAGGTTCTGGGCTTCGGGTTAGCCTACCCGTGGCCCATTACTTCGACACAAAGATCAGATACAAGAGATGAACTAGGGTTTGAGAGCAGATGGTGCTGGTGAAGATGTTGATGGAGATTGACCCCCTCCCAA
The DNA here is from genome assembly GCF_018294505.1 of Triticum aestivum. Lineage (NCBI taxonomy): Eukaryota > Viridiplantae > Streptophyta > Magnoliopsida > Poales > Poaceae > Triticum > Triticum aestivum. The sequence goes on from NC_057797.1 coordinate 693,027,259, forward strand.
TGAGAGGATCGATCGTGATGATGATGGTGATGATTTCCCCCTCCCGGAGGGATGTTTCCCCGACAGAACAGCTCCGTCAGAGCCCTAGATTGGTTCCGCCGAGGTTCCTCCTCGTGGCGGCAATGTTTCGTCCCGAAAGCGTGCTTTTGATTTTTTTTCCAGGGTAAAAGACTTCATATAGCAGAAGATGGGCACCGGAGGCCTGCCAGGGGCCCCTCGAGACAAGGGGCGCGCCCAGGGGGTAGGGTGCGCCCCCCACCCTCGTGGCCAGGGTGTGGGCCCCCTCTGGTTGATTCTTTCGCTAGTATTTTTTATTAATTCCCAAACGTGCCTCCGTGAAGTTTCAGGACTTTTGGAGTTGTGCAGAATAGGTCTCTAATATTTGCTCCTTTTCAAGCCCAGAATTCCAGCTGCCGGCATTCTCCCTCTTCATGTAAACCTTGTAAAATAAGGGAGAAAAGGCATAAGTATTGTGACATAATGTGTAATAACAGCCCATAATGCAATAAATATTAATATAAAAGCATGACGCAAAATGGACGTATCAATAATGCATCGAGGGAGATGGGTATGAGACCCACAATATGAGTTGTTCACAGTGGTAACCTAGTCTATGTGATCGGAGATCCCTTGAATTAGATGTGGAAGACAAGCTGTTGGTTAACTGAGAGGAGAGTATCCTTACCGTTAACAATACCACTCCACGAAGATGCAATACTCTCCTAAATATGCATGGCAGGATGATGTATATCTTAATGTGTTCTAAGTGGCTCGTTTAAGCAGAGATGTTGTCCTGCAGAACATATTTTGAAGAACACACCTATATGAGTCTGATTGTCAAACGTCGCAATCTATGAGAGTAGGGTTCTCTCTAGTAAACTCATGAAAGGTCACGAAGTATGACGCATAAGCTCCACCCGCGGGGAAGACGCACGGTAGCCTAGTATCGGTCATGGCTTTGTGTGAAGCTAGACTCGCAGAAAACTTGCAGTTCAAGGCCCAGTCCACTGTTCAAGTTGCTTACTAGTGTAGCATAGAGTTCTAGGTGGAAGTTCAACTTAACAGTCTTCACTGCAATACCGGTATATAAAACAGTGTTTCGAAACCAAAGGCAAATTTCTATGTGCCTCTGGGATCGGGTGGGGGATTGCTGGAATTTAGTCTATTTTGGGACAGCCCAATAACTATTTCATAAATTCCTAAATAAATCCTAGAGGCCCACTTAGCCCATTTGTGCAAGGCAAGGGATACTACTAAAGTTTAGTCCCGCATTGCTAGCTTAGTGGGAGTTTGACCTCCTTATAAGGGAGGTTATTTCCCCACTTGTATGAGCGTGAGAACAAGAGGGACATCCACGCGTGCTCCTCCTCCGCCGCCCGCCACGCCACCACTACCAGGGAAGCCCCTCCCTAGTAGTAGCGTGGGTTTAATGCCCACTAGTAGCACGGGGCACCGCGCTACTAATAAGGCGCTACAGCTATTACTTAGCAGTAGCGCGTGCTACATGCGCTACTACTAAGACACATAGCCACAGCGTGTGTTCTCTCCCGTGCTGCTGCTAATCTAGCTAGTAGCAGCGTGTTTACTACCCATCGCTACTAGTATTCCATTTTTCAATTTTTTTATTTTGGTTGTATTTATACGCCGTTATACAAATTTTGGTACAATACCAATTATGAGGTTTATATCATTATGTCCATAACAGTGTGTCAAATGAAGGTGGATTAGGTTCAAGTGGAGGCAATATGTGGTGCATGTCAAAAGTATACTACTAATCCAAACATGATCTAGTTTGGACTAGTAGTACTTTCGATGTGCGCCACATGTTGCCTCCACTTGAATCTAATCCGCCAGAGCTATTTAATCATCATCATAGTCATTACCACCAACAGTAGTTATTTAATCATCATAGTCATAGTGTAGCACATCATCATCTTCAAACTCATTCTAGCTAGCTAATGACCACCAACACTAGCTGAGGTAGCTATCTAATCACCACCAACACTAGCTAATAATAATAATCATAGTCATTACCACCAACGCTAGCTATTTAATCATCATACTCATAGTGTAGCACATCATCATCTTCAAACTCATTTCTAGCTAGCTAATCACTCCTGCTGCTCTCTCTCTCAGGTAAAATAACATAAAACATGTGTAGCACTCCAGCTTCATCAAGTTGGAGCATGCAGATGAACCTATCTCCTAATCGTGAGCTGTGCTTTTGATTGCTGCCCCCTAGTACTTCTCTGTGATCGTTCACAATTTTGCTCCAGTCTTTCACTATTAAACATTCCTCGCTATTAGAAATCCTGAATGCACTAGAGTGCATTGTAGGATATCTTGGCCGTAAGCTAACAATTCTCATGCGACCTTTAGTCTCGATCCAATGAGGCACAACATTCATCGGGAGTCCCTGTTCAAGAACATCGTATAGTAACATACTTAGCAATGAAGTTTAGCTTAAAAACAATGTATGCAAAAGATGCACTGAGGACAAATAGTAAAAATCTTACCGTCTTTCCTAAATAGATGTGACCGTAGTTCAGTACAAACACTATTGGTCACATGTTTTGAGTACTAAGATTTATAAGTCCAGAAAAATAATTTGTCTTGATAGTATGAAGACCCTCAACCCATGAAACATAATGACTTATCTCCTCGTAGTTTAGTTCAGCCCCAGCACAGTAGTATGTCCTGTCTACCAAGCGTTGGACATGTTTGCTTGAACGGAAATAAGCTGTCAATAGAAATTAGTTGTTAACTATTTTTGAATAAACAATATCATAGACATAAATATGGTTGACAAATTCACATAATGGTATAACTGGAGGTGTCTGCACATCGACCCAGATGTCGATGTTACCTTCAATATCATCTTCCGGACGAATATCAAAGGTGATAACCATATCAGGCTCAAATGCATAAGTCTTTCATAGTGCTTGCCAAGTTTTGCATCCAAAATAGGTGTAGGTGTCTGCGTTGTATAATTTTGCATGGAAAATACAACCATGCTCGGTCTTCAAGCAAACTTTCTTTACCTCCATAGTTTTCATACGACTGAAACCTATCTTATCCAAGACAAAAACTCTTGCATGGAAGGGGATACGGTAGTAGAATAGTAAAAAAATATAAGTTGAAGCAAATGAAGCATATGTCATGCTTAATTATGAAAAAAGACTTGTCGTTGTGACTTACTGTATCCACTTCAAAGTTGTCGTACAGCTTGATGTTGAAGCGCCTATCATCATCTAGGAAGATTCCTCCGCACAGGTCGCGCTCGTCTTCGCAGTATTTGCAAATACCGAAATCCTTTTCGTCGTCGGACATTTCCTATGTTCATAGTTGAAACATTAATTGAAAATCGATCGAAGACAACTACCAGGATACTCAACACACAAATCCGGGGCACTCGATATTTCCTACATATTCTGGCACAAGTCATGCCAAAATTCACAGAAAAATCTGGCATGACCTTTGCTAAAATAGGACATATCGAGCGCCTGAAATTTGCCTGAACAGAAATGAATCAACACTCCGGCAAAACATAGGCCACTCGGAGGTGTAACCTGCAAACATGACCGGCCACTTGGGCAAGCACATATCCTATTTGAGCAACACAAGATATACATTTCAAAATATCTTATAGGACTCATATTGACATGAGCATTGAATAAGCAAATCCAAATCATAAAATAAATAAGTATTCAAATTAGCATGCATTCAATAAGCAAAAGTAAATCATCTCATGCGTTAGTACATCGTCGAATATTATCACTAATACATCCCGAATAGTATCATACATATAACATCATGGATACAACTAAAACCCTAGCGCACGACGGGTATCGGCGCGGGCGGTGGACACCCAAAGAGAAGGAACCATCACAGGATCATAGCTCCAGTGAGATCCCTGGAGAACCTGCCAGGTATTGGAGAACCTGTGCTCCAACGCAAACAAGTAGCGATGGACGTGCGCGTCCTCCTCGCTGACACGGTGACATACCACCTCCGCGGGGTCCTCAAGCCTCTGCACCGTCACTGGCCCACCCGACCGCCACCAAAGAAGGTTCGGGTCAATGATGGGCTGGCTCCTCACCAAGTTGCGCCCCCGGTAGGTAGCGCCTCCTAGTACCAGCCCGGCGGAGCCCAGTCCCAGACATGGCCCATCTTGTCAAGCAGGTGTCCTCCGCCGAGTCAACGACGAGGATGCGGGATAGGCATCGTCGACGTCGATGCGGGAAAAATTGCTTTAACTAAAAAAAATAACAACAAATGTGACATGTTCAACTAGTTCTATTAATTCAACTAGTCCTTACTAAAAATAAACTTACTATAAATAAAAATAAACTAGTACCTAATTAGTACCTAGTTCTTACTAACTAATTAGTACCTTGGAACTACTGCCCTAATTACCATCTAATTTGATGAACCTAGGGGTGGAAAGTGGTAGCGGATATTCCAATTATCCAACTTAAAAGTGAAATAAGTGGTCAAATTTTACTCGTTTTATTATGCATTACAATAGTGTTTATTGATCATCTAAGAAAACATCATCTGAGAAACATCCGAGCCGCATCTATATCCGATAACATCCGCATCCGATTCGTTTCCACCGATAGATGAACCCTAACTAATTTGATGCATCTAAAATTTGAAGAACCCTAGGCAGAGGTAGGGGAGGGGGAGGAGCAGGCGTGCTCACCTCGGGTGCCTGCGACGAGGGAGGGGCAGGCACCATCAAGGTCGGGCCTCGGGCGCGCGATAGAGGGTGGTGTCAAGGTCGGGGTCGGGGGCGGCGTCGAATCCAGGGTCGGGGGCGGCGTCAAGGGTGTGCGAAGAGTGACGGGAGAGAGCGCGCGGCGGCCGACGGTGGCGGCGATTGCGGAGGGGTTGGATTTGGGGGAAATGGCCATGGGGAAGAACGAACCGCGCGGTTAAGTCATAAGTAGCAATAGCATGTTGCAGGAAGTGCGCTACTGCTAAGCTAGCTACAGCGCGTTCCTCGATACGCGCTACTACTATTCCTTTCTCTTTTCCCCCCTTTTTCATTTATTTTTCTTTACATTTTATTTTTTTCCTTTCACCTTTTTCTATTTCTTTCATTTTCATTTATTTTTCTATTTTCTTTCCATTTAATTTTATTTCCTTCAGCAGTAGCGCCTTTCAGAGTAAACGTGTCGTGGATTTGTCACGGCAGATGTCCTAGCGAAAGGACTTAGTCGTGGAGCCATCGCTACGAGTTTACTTGAAGGGGTTAAAGCGGACACAAGGACACGAGGATTTTATACTAGTTCGGCCCCTTCGATGAAGGTAAAAGCCTACGTCTAGTTGTGATGGAATTGATATGATCTCGATGGCTAGGGAGCAAACAAGCTTCGCCTAGGCTCGAGTTGTGGTTGTCTGTCTTGAACCACCACCGAGTCGTCCCCTTATATACACGGGTGACGCCCGTCGGTCCATAGAGTCCTAACCGGTTCATACTCGTATTCCGATTGGTATCTCTCTATTCCTTACTTACAATACAAGCCATACATTAGGCTGGTTCACGGCTACATGTTCTAACCGACTACAGGCCTTGGGCTTTCATCTGTTTATGCCACTAAGGAAGTTAACCCGGCCCAAGTAGGCCGGTTTATGCCTAGTGGTAATATCCCCAACATTAGGCCCCAGATTGATTTGAACTGGTTCATGTCAATCCTTCACACCATCTTGCGTCTTGGATATCTTCTGTTAATTGGTGAATCTCCATGTCGTCATCATTTTTGGTTGCTGTAAACCGGCATGACGTCATCAGTTTTGGTTACTGTAAACCGGCATGACGTCATTGTGAAATTCCTAACGCCCTCTTAATGACAGCTCCTGGATTCGCGCGTTTGACCTAGCTCGGTTGCCTTATAAATAAGACCGAAGGGTCATTTCCTTTTTCTTCCCTTCGTCCCTTCTTCTTCTTCTTCCTCACGTCGCCGGCTTTGGAGCTCCGCCACCACCGTCGACCTCTGCCTCGTCTCGGGCCGCTGCATCAACCTGAACGTACCAGAGTGTTACGGCGTCTTTCCGCATCTTCTCCGTTCCCGGTAAGTTCTCTCTCCTTCTTAACCTAGATCTGTTCTTAGGGTTCCATGTTCTTGCTATGTTCATTGCGCGTTCATGGCTGTTCTGACCTTGAATGCATCTGTGAACTCTTGCTGTGCTTAATAGCGATCCCTTTAGTATCCGCTTGCTATTTCTCATCCAAGCTCATAAATCTCCCGCACATATCTGCTCAATGGTTCACTTCTGTTTCCGCCTTAGTTTTCGAAATATTTCCTGTTTTTGTGAGCTTGCTGTAGATCCGCGGCTGTAACACGATTTTGTGAAATTTGTTTCTGCATAACTAGTTATCCATAGTTTCAATTGCTTCCGATGCTTAGGCCAGGCGGTTTAACTTCACCATAGAGAAAAAATTGCTAAACCGGTATATATGTCATTAGTCCCCTGGTTGAACCGCCAGAATCCATCTGATACCGCATTGTAGAAGACCGGTTTACGGGTACTGCCTCCAGTTTACCGTAATTAGATGAACACCTTTTTATCCGGCATGTCCTTGAGTCGGATCACTTATTTCTTGTAGATCTTGTCATGGCCAAACAAGTGTACGAGTGCAACTGGGTTCCCTCCCGTGTCACAGAATCACAGCTGAACGATCTAGTCCTGATCGGCGCTTTGGATAGCAAAGATATGATTCACTGGAGGGTTCCTGGAGATGAATGTCCTCCTATGCCCCAGGAAGGAGAGGTCGTGGTTTTCGCAGATCATATGGCCCGGGGCTTCAAACCGCGCGGCTCTAAATTTTATCGGGATGTGTTAGCCAACTTTCAACTCCGTCCACAGGATATTGGCCCCAACTCCGTCACCAATCTATGTCACTTTCAAGTACTTTCTGAGGCATACCTTCAAGAGGAGCCTTCAGTCGAGTTATTTAGAGATCTCTTTCATCTGAACCGCCGTACTGAATTCACTGACGGCCCTAATACCGAACTGGGCGGTATGGCCATTCAGAAAAGGAAAGAAATCACCTATCCCCACGTCAAACTCCATACTCACCCCAAGGAATGGAACGCAACTTGGTTTTATTGCAAGGATACATCTCCTGACAATGAAAATCCCTTGCCTGGCTTCCGTCCGGAACGGCTCAGCAACACTCACCCTTTTCCACAAAGGCTAAGCGCCAAGGAGAGAATTAAATATGCTCCTCAACTGTCCAAGCTCCGGGCCTTCATGGCCAATGGTTTAACAGGAATAGACCTTGCACGCTGCTGGATATCATGGAGCATTTTGCCTCTAAGCCGGCGCCCAAATTTGATGTGTGAGTTTACTGATAGTGTCGATGACCCACTCCGACACACTAAAATCCAACTCCCTGATGACGAAGTCACAGAATCTGTGAAAAAGATGCTGAATGAACCGGAGCACCTCTGTGCTCAAACCGGTCTGCTTCCTTACTGCACCACCAACAAACCGCCAGCGGTAATATTTTAATTGCTCTATTGTTGAACCGGTTTACTATTTTATATGTTCAACGTTTAATTACTGCTGATCCAGGGTGATAATCTGTTTTGGAGTAAGAAACTTCCTCAAGACAAAATGGAGAAGGCAGGACGGCCAACCCGGCCCAAGACCAAGGTTATCAAGAAACCAGCTCATAAAAGAAAAACCACCGCTTCATCTGACCCAGCCATTGATGATGATGTGGGTAATCCGGATCTTGAGGTAGAACTTGATTCACTTGGCTTGCTTTTTACACGCCTTATTGATGATAATGCTTGTCAGGATGACGCTGAAGCCAGCAATGCGGGTTTCGTTGAGGTAACCATTCTCTCTTCCGATTCAGAAATCCTGCCTTTGCCAAAATTTCGTCGGGCAAACCGAAAAATTAGATTTTCTCATCCTCTTGCTTATCTGGATTCCCAATTTCTTATGAAGACCCAGCAACACGAAGCTCGCCGCACAACCCGGCACAGTGGCCAGGTAGTTACCTCTGCCGGTTTACCGAATAGTCCGGTTCGAAAACGCCGCTCCGAGGTCTCCGACCTTTTTATTGATTTAAATCGTAAAGCGGGTTTCTTCCGTCAACCTCTTAATCCATCCGACTCCGATTATCAGGTCACTTCTCATTCATCATCTGGTGAATCGTCGGCCACCCAGCTACCACCTTTGAAAACAGTTGCTGGGTAAGTTAAACCGAACATATGCTTCTAGTATACTGCGCAATGGCTTACACTTTTCCTTGACTTTTTATTTTTCTTTCAGGGCTAAACCGAAACCAAGCAAGAAGGCCCGCCTGGATAGAGCGGCCGAAGAAGATGTGGCCCCAGAACATGACCAAGCACCTGATCATGAAGTGTTTACTTGTGAAGATATCCCCAATGATCCTCCTCTACAAGACGACGTTATCCCTGAAGAAGGTCTTATTCATATTCCAGCCTCTGCTGATCCGCCTGCCAGCTCTGTCCAGATTGAGAAATCCCACACTCCTGCTGACAAACCGGCCGCGCCAACCCAAACCGGCGAGTCAAAAGATGACGATGTTGTGATTACCGGCGTAGGCCGCTCTGAACCTGGGAATCCTGCCACCCTTACCAGGCATACCATCAAAGAGGATTCTTCCCCTTTGAACAAAGGAAAATGGGATGTTGAATTAGAGACATATGCTACTCTGAATGCTCAAGATCTTCACTCTGGCTATTTAAACCGGCTTTACACTAGCCGTGACTGTGAAGCTGGCTTGGTCAAAATGATGAGGGATAAATTTGAGGTAAATTCCTTCTTTCCTTTCTGCCATTGCATTCATCCTTGTAGCCCCCAAGGGCCGGTTTGTGACCTTGGTCAAACCGGGACTTGATCCTGAACATTTTTGAAATCCGTCGGCATAACCCTCGAGGGCCGGTCTAACTTAGCATAAGTAAACCGGGGCTCAAAAATAAAAACCTGTCCTTAGAACATAACTTGATCAAATAGCCATTAGCCCCCAAGTGCCAAGTTGAATACTTGTATTGAGCTTGGGACTTTGTAATCTAGCAATATACAAAAAATTGAAGGTGCATTAGCCCCCAAGTATCAGGCATATAACTTTGTTATGTGGTTGATACTTCCATTTCTTGGATCGCCTGTGCAAAGCTTAAAATGCCATCTGTATGCAGGCTGAAGTGAAAATCAAGGAGGACCAGATTGCCGATTTGCAGGAGGCCCTAAAGACCCAGCAGGCTGAAACAGATAAGGCCAAGCAAGAATTAACCAGCGCTTTGAGCACTGCGGAACGGCTGAAAGAAAGCTTCAAGAAAGAGCGGGCTGACTGGGCCACTGAGAAGGCCGGTTTAACCAAAAGAACGGAAAATGCTGAAGCGGCCCTTAAACCGGTGGTGGATGAACTGACGGCCGTACAGCGGCAAATACACTCCATGACTGCTGCAATCTTTGGTAAGCTCCTTGTAATTTCTGTGATAAATTTGAACCTGCTGTATCGTAAATCCGGTTTGAGACCATTCCAATCTTGTTGTAGGCACACGCATTGGGCATTTAGGAAATGATGTGCGGAAGAAATTGAAAGCTGCCTACACCTTGGTGGAACAATTGTATACCGGAGCCCAACGGATCATCACCATAGCTTCTCACAACAATCCGGCACCCTCTTTAATCCAGGACACTCTTAACAAGTTGTCAATGCTTCCAGCCCGGATTGAGGAGCTGAAAAAATCCACTGCCCAAACCGGAGCTATCAATGCCTTAATCCGGGCAAAGGCATGGGTGCCCGACTTTGATCCTGTGGAAGCAGCTCAAGGCTATCCCAGTCTGAAAGAAGATGGCTCTAAATTCAACGAAAAAGATTTAAGGGCCATAAACCGTGCAGTGCGCCCTCTGGCTTGCCAGCTAGCTGAAGAGGCAGATTTGACGCATTATCAAGCGCAATATAATAATCAAAACAAGCGAATGCCTGCCCCAACTGTTGAAGCGGAGAATCTGATTCCTCCAATCCGTAAGCACACTTACGCCCCTGATATTGAACTGTCTTCCCTGATCCATGAAGAGGCTGTTTTCCAAGCTTTAATGGGAATCGACTGGACCACTGTTGATTTCCAGCCAATGGGTAGAGACGAAGAAGCTGAAGCGGCGGAGGATGAGGAGCAGGCTTGAACCGGAAGCCGGTTTGAAGAGCTATTTGCAACATCCTTCGACAAAACAATGATTTTGTTTGAGCACCATGCCGCCTTGTAATAGGATAGTTAAAACTTCTGTCTGGAATATGCCTTCGTGCATAAGTACTGAAGCTTTTGCTTGAAAAACTTTAATTCATATTTCCTGCAATCAGAAAAATTTGAACTTCGGTAGCGGTTATACCGTCAGCCGGATTATGATCTTGATATGTGTATCAGTAATATAACAAATAGATGATACATAAATACCTGCCACGTTTGAGCATAAAGCTGGCTTTAGCCAAGCCTGAAGCGGTGGTTTTATAAACCATTACCGTCAAAAAGGGAGAAAGTAGCTCCCATACAAACCGTACTGACTTAATACAAGCCCCCTGGTTACTCCATGATGTTAACAAGGAAAAGGTAAACCAGGCAGACTCCGCCAGATTTAAAGGGGGATCAAAAATCATTGGCTGAACCGGAGAAAAATATGCTTGTTGACATAAAAGAAATCCAACAAAAACAAAGAACGAACAAACCATGAAAACAACATGGAAGCAAAGGCAATGATAAAAACCATTTGCAAAAATATGCTATACTGAGCTGTTCAGATGGTATTACCATGGTCGGACAGGATCAAGGCCCCCAATAGGAGTGACAATGATTCAAGTCAGCCAGGTCCCCAAATGACTCGTGGCATATATGCCAGATCAAGAGGCGTGACAATGGTTCGGGTTCGACCATGCCCCCAAGTGATTTTGTGGCCTTAGGCCGACCAAGAGGCGTGACTGGTTCAGACTTGACCATGTCCCCAAATGATCTGGTGGCTGTCGCCTATCAAAGGGTGTTTGTTGGTTCGGACACGACCAAGGCCCCCAGTGATATATAAAAAACAAATGTCAAGGGGTAAACCGGAGGCTGCTTTAAACAGAACCACTCCGTGTAACCTCGCATGATGAGAAAGACAGAGACCCCGCTTTAGCTGAGGCTCCGGTTTGATATATCAAAGATAATATATACATTGTCATGATATGTACATAGATAGAGCCGATGGCTCAAGTATAGTAAGGCCGAAGATGAGCTATATTCCACGGCCTGTTGGTCTCCTCCTCTGATGTACGTGAGTCTTGATGCCCTCGAATATCAATCAGATAGTACGACCCGTTGTGCAAATTTTTGCTGACCACGTAAGGTCCCTCCCAAGGTGGAGATAACTTGTGCATATCCGTTTGATCTTGGATGAGTCGAAGCACCAAATCTCCTTCTTGAAAAGTTCTGGTTCTAACCCGGCGACTGTGATAGCGACGAAGATCTTGCTGGTAAATCGCCGAACGGGCAGCCGCTATATCACGCTCCTCGTCCAATAGGTCCAAAGCGTCTTGCCGTGCTGTCTCATTGTCTGCTTCAACATAGGCTGCCACACGAGGCGAATCGTGCCGGATGTCACTAGGGAGAACTGCCTCTGCTCCATAGACCATGAAAAATGGCGTGTATCCTGTGGACCGGTTTGGCGTAGTATTGATACTCCATAACACAGATGGTAGCTCTTCAACCCAACATCCTGGTGTTCTTTGCAACGGGACCAAAAGCCGGGGTTTGATGCCTCGCAAGATTTCCTGATTAGCTCGTTCTGCCTGTCCATTGGACTGGGGGTGTGCCACTGATGACATGTCAAGTCGGATGTGCTCACGTTCATAGAACTCCTTCATAGCACCGTTGGATAAATTGGTACCATTGTCAGTAATGATACTGTGTGGAAAACCAAACCGGAAAATCACCTTCTTGATGAACTGCACCGCTGTTGCTGCATCACACTTGCTGACAGGCTCCGCTTCAACCCACTTGGTAAATTTGTCAACTGCCACCAAAAGGTGGGTTTTCTTATCCTTGGATCTTTTAAAAGGCCTAACCATATCCAGCCCCCAAGTTGCAAACGGCCATGTTATTGGGATCATCCTCAATTCTTGAGCCGGCACATGAGCACGCCTTGAAAATTTCTGACATCCATCACACCGTTTAACCAAGTCCTCCGCATCAGCATGCGCTGTCAACCAGTAGAACCCGTGACAAAACGCCTTTGCCACCAGAGACTTTGAACCGGCGTGGTGCCCACAATCCCCTTCATGGATTTCTCTTAAGATTTCACAGCCTTCCTCAGGAGAAACACAACGTTGAAACACCCCTGATACACTACAATGATGTAATTCACCATTGACAATCGTCATAGACTTGGATCGCCGGACTATCTGCCTGGCCAGAATCTCATCCTCTGGTAACTCCCCCTGGTTCATGTACGCAAGATAAGGAACTGTCCAATCCGGAATAACATGCAGGGCTGCCACCAATTGAGCCTCCGGATCAGGGATAGCCAAATCCACCTCACCTGGGAGCTTGACTGACGGGTTGTGCAACACGTCCAAAAAGACGTTAGGCGGGACCGGTTTACGCTGAGAGCCCAACCGGCTTAAAGCATCCGCCACTTCATTCTTCCGATGGTCCACATGATCCACTTGATAACCCTTGAAACAACCTGCAATATTATCCACTTCCCAACGATATGCAGCCATGAGCGGGTCCTTAGAATCCCAAGTGCCAGACACCTGTTGAGCCACTAGGTCTGAGTCACCAAAGCACTTAACCCGGCTTAAATTCATCTCTTTAGCCATCCGGAGACCATGGAGCAAGGCTTCGTACTCAGCTGCATTATTAGTACAAGGGAACATTAAGCGGAGAACATAGCAAAACTTATCACCTCATGGGGAAGTTAATAGGACCCCAGCCCCCGAGCCTTCCAATTGCCTGGATCCGTCAAAATGAATAGTCCAATATGTGTGATCCGGCTTCTCCTCTGGTGCTTGTAACTCCGTCCAATCATTGATGAAATCAACAAGTGCTTGAGACTTCACTGCCGTCCGAGGCACGTACTTCAGTCTGTGTGGCCCAAGCTCTATAGCCCACTTGGCAATCCGGCCAGTCGCCTCCCGATTCTGTATAATATCACCCAAGGGAGCTGAACTGACCACTGTGATGGGGTGCCCTTGAAAATACTGCTTCAACTTCCGACTGGCCATAAAAACACCATAGACCAGCTTCTGCCAATGCGCATACCTTTGCTTGGATTCAATAAGCACCTCGCTGATATAATAAACTGGCCGCTGAACCGGATATTCCTTGCCTGCCTCTTTGCGTTCCACCACAATAGCCACGCTAACTGCCCGAGCATTGGCCGCTACGTATAATAATAGTGGCTCCTTGTCGACCGGAGATGCAAGAACAGGCGAATTGGCTAACTGCCGCTTCAGGTCCTCAAATGCCTCATCAGCAGCTGGACTCCAGACGAAATTGTCTGTCTTCCTCAGCATTTGGTACAAAGGGATAGCCTTCTCCCCGAGGCGGCTGATAAACCGGCTCAGCGCAGCGATTCGGCCCGCCAAACGCTGAACATCGTTGATACACTTCGGTTTAGCTAGGAATGTAATAGTCGTAATCTTCTCTGGATTAGCCTCAATTCCTCTGTTAGACACCAGGAAACCCAGTAACTTGCCTGCCGGAACACCAAAAACACACTTGGCCGGATTAAGCAGCATCCTGTAAGCTCGCAAGTTGTCGAAGGTCTCCTTCAAATTATCCACCAGCGTCTCCTTCTGTCTTGATTTTACTACAATATCATCCACATAGGCGTGCACATTGCGGCCGATCTGCTCATGCAAGCAATTCTGTACACACCGTTGATAGGTGGCTTGGGCACTCTTGAGCCCGAAGGGCATAGATACATAGCAGAAGGCTCCAAAGGAGTAATAGATGCCGTTTTCTCCTGGTCCTTAACCGCCATCTTAATCTGATGATATCCAGAGTATGCATCCAAAAAACTCAAATGCTCACAACCCGCCGTGGCATCAATGATCTGATCAATACGGGGGAGGGCAAAAGGATCTGCCGGACAGGCTTTGTTAAGATCTGTGTAATCCACACGCATACGCCAAGTGCCGTTTTTCTTAAGAACCAGCACCGGATTAGCAAGCCACTCTGGATGGAACACCTCAATGATAAAACCAGCTGCTAAAAGCCTGGCCACTTCCTCTCCAATGGCTTTGCGTCTTCCTTCGTTAAACCGGCGGAGGAACTGTTTCACCGGTTTATACTTAGGATCCACATTAAGAGTGTGCTCAGCGAGTTCCCTCGGTACACCTGGCATGTCAGACGGCTTCCATGCAAAAATGTCCCTATTCTCACGGATGAACTCGATGAGCGCGCTTTCCTATTTGGGATCCAGGTTGGCACTGATAGTGAACTGCTTGGATGAATCGCCGGGCACGAAGTCAACAAGCTTGGTCTCAGCTGCCGATTTGAACTTCAGATCTGAATCATGCTCTGTAGTTGGCTTCTTTAAAGGGGTCATATCCGCCGGATCAACATTGTCCTTATAATACTTCAACTCCTCCGTGGCACAGACTGACTCTGCATAAGCCGCATCACCCTCTTCACATTCCAAAGCGATCCTACGGTTCCCGTGAACTGTTATCGTCCCCTTGTAACCCGGCATCTTGAGCTGTAAATAGATATAACAAGGCCGCGCCATGAACTTGGCATAAGCCGGCCGCCCAAACAAGGCGTGATACGGGCTCCGGATCTTCACCACTTCGAAGTTTAATTTTTCCGATCGAGAATCGTGCTCGTCCCCAAAAGCCACATCTAGGGCTATCTTGCCAACAGGATATGCAGTTTGCCTGGCACAACACCATGGAATACCGTATTCGACGGTCTGAGATCCTTGTCTGTTAGTCCCATGCGCCGGAATGTCTATAGTATAGTATGTTAATACTGCTTCCTCCATCCATGAGCACCTTGGTGAACTTATAACCCCCCACATGAGGGTCCACTACTAATGCTAACTGGCCCGGATTATCAACCCGAGGCGGGTGATCTTCTCTGCTCCACACGATGGGCTGCTCTGACCAGCGTAAGTAATGTGGTAAGGCCGGTTTAACAGAATTCACCGCTCACTTGTGGAGTTTTCGGTCGCGCTTATCCAAGCCAGTTGTGAAGACATGGTATTGCCCATTGCTCAACTGCTTTGGCTGGCTCTGATAACCTGACTGCTGCTGCTGCTGCTGCTGGCCGTTCTGATTATTCTGGCTATTGTGACCGCCCTGATTGAAACCTGAACCGGAAGCTCCATCGTGACCCGGGCCGTGTAAACCGGATCCTGAACCGCCACCTGACCCATGGTCATACCGGAAGGCATTAGAGTTTTTAAACTCTCGCATAATATAACAATCCTTCCAAAGGTGGTTAGCCGGTGTCTCCTTCGTCCCGTGCTTTGGGCAAGGCTGATTCAACAAATAATTCAAACGGCTTGCGTTAGGATTGGGGGCCCCATTACGATCTGCCGCTTTACCTCTGTGTCGCTGCCCCCTGTCCTGTGCATTAGCGTTGGCCACAAAATCCATGCTACCCTCCGCCTTGCGTTTGCCTCCGTTTCCATGACCCGCCGGTTTGTACTGCTGCTGTTTAGAGTTGCTATTCTTCCTTCCCTTCCCTGTTTCATCATCATCAGGTTCGGGATCCTTGGTACTCTCCGAATCGGCATACTTTACTAAAGCAGCCATGAGGGTTCCCATGTCATTACAGAACCGCTTCATGCGTCCCAATTTCAATTTTAGAGGCTCAAACCGGCAGTTGCCTTCCAGAGTTAAGATCGCAGAGTCAGCATTAATCCTGTCAGATGAGTGCAAAATTTCCGAAACGCGGCGCACCCGACGGGTCGTTGATTCTCCTTCCTCCTGGACACAAGCCGCCAGGTCTACTATGGACTTGGGCTGCTTACATGTATCCTTAAAATTCTGTATAAACCGGGCCCGCAACTGGGCCCATGAGCTGATAGAATTGGGTGGCAGGCTCTTTAACCAAGTATGAGTCGTGCCCTCAAGCATCATGGTGAAGTATTTTGCACATGCGGCCTCATCCACGTCCAGCATCTCCATGGCCATCTCATAACTTTCTGCCCATGCTTCAGGGGGTAAATCAGCGGTGTAATTCGGCACCTTGCGTGGACCCTTGAAATCTTTGGGCAGGCGCACATTACGTAAAGCTGGGATTAAGCAAGGCACTCCCAAAGCGGATGCGATCCCTGGTCCGGCAAAGGTTGTAGAACGAACCGGTGTAAGTTGGCCCGCATTATCCTGTGCTGCTAACTCGGCCTCCCTTTGTGCCCGGGCCCGGTCCACCACATCCTGAGCATCTCCAACACCACCTGCCGGGTCATTACCACGGGCCGCTTCACGGCCTCGCACATTGCTTGATATGGCCGGTTCCTCCATGCGCCTGCTATAGCTCCGGCTCGGACGGGGCGTAGAATGAATCCGATCACGGCTGTATGAGTATGCCTCCTGCTGAATCAGCGCAATCCGGAGAAGCTCCTTAACCCGGCGTGTCTCTATCGCTTGCGGAGAATCCCCTTCGACTAGGATGGCCTCTAACTGTGCAGCCGCCGCAACAAGGTTGTCCATAGGATTAGAATAATGACATGGGGGCGTCTGGACCGGCGGAAAATTCATAATGTTCTGCTGAGGGGGTTCCATCAGGCGAGGTTGGACCGGCTCCCCTGGTCCTGGTGCCTCAATCCGGTTTGTCTCCGGGTACTGCGGCGGATTACTGGGCCCAGCCCCTGGAGTGTGAAAGAGATTTCGGGGGTCAAACCCTGACGGCAGGCGTGATCTGTGCTTCCGCTTCAAAACCTCCTGTGATGCGTTTTGGTCAAGCATGAGTTTATAGGCCTGGGCGTCCAAAGCGGCCCGTTCTGCAGTCATCCTGTCTTTTTCTGCTGCCAGATCCGCTTTGGCTTGCACGATCTGCTCTTTCACCTTCGCGATTTCTGCATTATGGGCCTCCTGATCCGCCGGATTATCCTCTGCCATAAGCGCGGCTAGTGCATCAAACAGATCAGATAGAACCTGAACCGGCGGGCGCACAAGGCCTCCTGCCCCTGCTGCGGCTGCCGCTGCTGATCCGGAGAACATTGCTGCGGCGGCCGAAGAGTGATTCGCCGCCTGCGTACCGGCCATGAATATTCCAACCTGGTTGACCTGGCCCGGGGGGTCCGGAATACTATCGCCATCGGAACAGCCCCTAATCTGGTCGTCTTGCAACTGGTATAGCGATTCGGTCTCTCCGGTCGAGGACTCGTCATCAGAATAGACGACGGTCTCATTACCGTGTTCTGACTCGTCCTCACGCTCACCTTTGTGGACGACTCCAACGAAGACACGCTTCATGGCCAGTTTAACCCGGGTAGATCTCTCACGCTGAGCCGTCTCGATGAGGTTGGTGCAGATGTCCGGCTCAGGCTCAGGCTCACCGATTTTGCCAATGAAAACGTGTATGCCACCAAAGGGGACCCGGTACCCGTACTCGATTGAATCGGCCTCGGCACCCCATCCTGCATCGTCGATGTAGATCCTGCCCCGACGACTCTTGGTCATCCGGCCCACAACATAGCCTTCGAGTCCCTTGAGCTTGCCCTCCAAGATCGTCAAACCATCGTGTGATAGCCCCACGGTGGGCGCCAACTGTCGTGGATTTGTCACGGCAGATGTCCTAGCGAAAGGACTTAGTCGTGGAGCCATCGCTACGAGTTTACTTGAAGGGGTTAAAGCGGACACAAGGACACGAGGATTTTATACTAGTTCGGCCCCTTCGATGAAGGTAAAAGCCTACGTCTAGTTGTGATGGAATTGATATGATCTCGATGGCTAGGGAGCAAACAAGCTTCGCCTAGGCTCGAGTTGTGGTTGTCTGTCTTGAACCGCCACCGGGTCGTCCCCTTATATACACGGGTGACGCCCGTCGGTCCATAAAGTCCTAACCGGTTCATACTCGTATTCCGATTGGTATCTCTCTATTCCTTACTTACAATACAAGCCATACATCAGGCCGGTTCACGGCTACATGTTCTAACTGACTATAGGCCTTGGGCTTTCATCTGTTTATGCCACTAAGGAAGTTAACCCAGCCCAAGTAGGCCGGTTTATGCCTAGTGGTAATATCCCCAACAAAACGCGCTGCTAGAAAGCAAGTAGCGGTAGCGCGGTTCGATGTAGATCGCTACTACTATGTGTAGCCTATCGGCTAAGCCGTAGGAAATTTAGTAGTAGCGCTTTTATCTTAAGGCGCTACTGCTACAACTATATCTGTAGCGCCGTTTACATCAGTGTGCTACTGCTACTTAGCACCAGCATGCTTTTTTAACACGCGCTACTGCTAAAGTTCTGTGTATAAGGTTTTCCCTAGTAGTGCACGCCACGACGCGCCGCGGGTTGCGGGAATGAGCCGAGCCGATGTCTAAATTTTTGCCACGCACTACGGGAATACGAAAGGTCACTCGGGAGCTAGAAAGTTTTTGTTGTAGTGGATATTGAATACGAACGCTGCACGAAATTAGTCCACACCTTGTCTCATCGCCCCTAGTTGATTCATTTTTTCATCTCGATTCAGTATACACAAAGTCACTTAATTATCAACTAATTTTGCTGCTAATTACATGTTTAAATTTGTATGCTTCGTATTGAGATTATTCGTGTTGAGATAACATTGTTTTATATACTCAAATTTTCATGCTTCCCATCTACGAATCGCTCTCCACATCATCCTCATCTAACCTAGGTTCTGAAGGAAATATGCCCTAGAGGCAATAATAAAGTTGTTATTTATATTTCCTTATATCATGATAAATGTTTATTATTCATGCTAGAATTGTATTAACTGGAAACTTAGTACATGTGTGAATACATAGACAAACAGAGTGTCCCTAGTATGCCTCTACTTAACTAGCTCGTTAATCAAAGATGGTTAAGTTTCCTAGCCATAGACATGAGTTGTCATTTGATGAATGGGATCACGTCATTAGAGAATGATGTGATGGACAAGACCCATCCGTTAGCTTAGCACTATGATCCTTTAGTTTATTGTTATTGCTTTCTTCATGACTTATACATGTTCCTATGACTATGAGATTATGCAACTCCCGAATACCGGAGGAACACTTAGTGTGCTATCAAACGTCACACTATAACTGGGTGATTATAAAGACGCTCTACAGGTGTCTGCGATGGTGTTTGTTGAGTTGGCATAGATGTAGATTGGGATTTGTCACTCCGTGTTTCGGAGAGGTATCTCTGGGCCCTCTCGGTAATGCACATCACTATAAGCCTTGCAAGCAATGTGACTAATGAGTTAGCTGCGGGATGATGCATTACGGAACGAGTACAGAGACTTGCCAGTAATGAGATTGAACTAGGTATGATGATACCGACGATCGAATCTCGGGCAAGTAACATACCGATGACAAAGGGAACAACGAATGTTGTTATGCGGTTTGACCGATAAAGATCTTCGTAGAATATGTAGGAGCCAATATGAGCATCCAGGTTCCGCTATTGGTTATTGACCGGAGATGTGTCTTGGTCGTGTCTACATAGTTCTCGAACCCGTAGGGTCCGCACGCTTAATGTTCGATGATGATTTGTATTATGAGTTATGTGATTTGATGTACCGAAGGTTGCTTGGAGTCCCTGATGAGATCATGGACATGACGAGGAGTCTCGAAATGGTCGAGACATAAAGATTGATATATTGGAAGGTTACATTCGGACACCGGAATGGTTCGGGTCGTTT
This sequence comes from Triticum aestivum, assembly GCF_018294505.1. Classification (NCBI taxonomy): domain Eukaryota; kingdom Viridiplantae; phylum Streptophyta; class Magnoliopsida; order Poales; family Poaceae; genus Triticum; species Triticum aestivum. Next base: position 693,047,103 of record NC_057797.1, read on the forward strand.
CGGATAAGTTTCGGAGTACCGGGGGTTACTAGACCCCCCCCCCCCGGAAGTTATTGGGCCTAGTGGTGAAGAGAGGAGGCAAGCCAAGGTGTGGCATGCCCCCCCTAGCCCAAACCAAATTGGACTAGGGCTAGGGGGTCGGGCCCCCTTTCATTCTCTTCTCCCTCTCCTTCCCGGCCCCCTTCTCCTTGTCGAAGTAGGAAACGAGGGGGCGAATCCTACTTGGAGTAGGACCCCCCCCCTTGGGCGTGCCTCCTCCTGGCCGGCCTCCTCCTCCCTCCCCCCTTTATATACGTGGGAGGGGGGCACCCCAAAGGCACATCAAAGTTTCTCTTAGCCGTGTGTGGTGCCCCCCTCCACGGTTACACACCTCGGTCATATCATCGTAGTGCTTAGGCGAAGCCCTACGCCGGTAACTTCATCATCACCGTCGCCATGCTGTCATGCTGACGGAACTCTCCCTCGGCCTCAACTGGATCAAGAGTACGAGGGATGTCATCGAGCTAAACGTGTGCTAAACACGGAGGTGCCGTATGTTCGGTGTTGAGATCGGTCGGATCGTGAAGACGTACGACTACATCAACATCGTTGATAAAACGCTTCTTCTTTCGGTCTACGAGGGTACGTGGACACACTCTCCCCGCTCATTGCTATGCTTCTCCTAGATAGATCTTGCGTGATCGTAGGAATTTTTTTGAAATTGTTGCATTCCCAACAGTGGCATCCGAGCCAGGTCTATGCGTAGATGTTATATGCATGAGTAGAACACAAAGAGTTGTGGGCGATAATAGTCATACTGCTTACCAGCATGTCATACTTTGATTAGGCAGTATTGTTGGATGAAGCGGCCCAGACCGACATTACATGACCGCGTTCGTGAGACTAGTTCTACCGCCATGCTTCGCACACAGGTGGCTAGTGGGTGTCTATTTCTCCAACTTTAGTTGAATCGAGTCTGACTACACCCGGTCCTTGCTGAAGGTTAAAACAACACACTTGACGAAAATTCATTGTGGTTTTGATGCGTAGGTAAGAACGATTCTTGCTAAGCTCGTAGCAGCCACGTAGAACTTGCAACAACAAAGTAGAGGACGTCTAACTTATTTTTGCAGGGCATGTTGTGATGTGATATGGTCAGGACGTGATGATATAAATATTGTTGTATGAGATGATCATGTTTTGTAACGGTTATCGGCAACTGGCAGGAGCCATATGGTTGTCGCTTTATTGTATGAAATGCAATCGCCATGTAATTGTTTTACTTTATCATTAAGCGGTGGCGATAGTCGTAGAAGCAATAGTTGGCGATACAACAACGATGCTACGATGGAGATCAAGGTGTCAAGCCAGTGACGATGGTGATCATGACGGTGCTTTGGAGATGGAGATCAAAGGCACAAGATGATGATGGCCATATCATATCACTTATATTGATTGCATGTGATGTTTATCCTTTATGCATCTTATTTTGCTTAGTACGGTGGTAGCATTATAAGATGATCTCTCACTAAATTTCAAGGTATAAGTGTTCTCCCTGAGTATGCACCATTCCTACAGTTTGTCGTGCCGAGACACCACATGATGATCGGGTGTGATAAGCTCTACGTTCACATACAACGGGTGCAAGCTAGTTTTGCACACGCAGAATACTCGGGTTAAACTTGACGAGCCTAGCTTATGCAGATATGGCCTCAGAACACTGAGACCGAAAGGTCGAGCATGAATCATATAGTAGATATGATCAACATAACGATGTTCACCATTGAAAACTACTCCATCTCACGTGATGATCGGACATGGTTTAGTTGATTTGGATCACGTGATCACTTAGATGATTAGAGGGATGTCTATCTAAGTGGGAGTTCTTAAGTAATATGATTAATTGAACTTAGTACCAGATAGTATTTTGCATGTCTATGTTGTTGTAGATCAATGGCCCATGCTACTGTTCCGTTGAATTTTAATGCGTTCCTAGAGAAAGCTAAGTTGAAAGATGATGGTAGCAACTACACAGACTGGGTCCGTAACTTGAGGATTATCCTCATTGCTGCACAGAAGAATTACGTCCTGGAAGCACCGCTAGGTGCAAGACCCACTGCAGGAGCAACACCGGACATTGTGAACACCTGGCAGAGCAAAGCTGATGACTACTCAATAGTTCAGTGTGCCATGCTTTACGGCTTAGAACCGGGACTTCAACGACATTTTGAACGTCATGGAGCATATGCGATGTTCCAGGAGTTGAAGTTAATATTTCAAGCAAATGCCCGGATTGAGAGATATGAAGTCTCCATTAAGTTCTATAGCTGCAAGATGGAGAAGAATAGTTCTGTCAATGAACATATACTCAGAATCTCTGGGTACCACAACCACTTGACTCAACTGGGAGTTAATCTTCCTGATGATAGTCTCATTGACAGAGTTCTTAAATCACTGCCACCAAGCTACAAAAGCTTCGTGATGAACTATAATATGAATGGGATGAACAAGACTATTCCCAAGCTCTTCGCAATGCTAAAGGCTGCGGAGGTAGAAATCTAGAAGGAGCATCGACTGTTGATGGTCAACAAGACCACTAGTTTCAAGAAAACGGGTAAATGGAAGAAAGGGAACTTCAAGAAGAATGGCAAGCAAGTTGCTGCTCAAGTGAAGAAGCCCAAGTCTAGACATAAGCCTGATACTGAGTGCTTCTACTGCAAAGGGACTGGTCACTGGAAGGGGAACTGCCCCAAGTATTTGGCGGATAATAAGGATGGCAAAGTGAAAGGTATATTTGATATACATGTTATTGATGTATACCTTACTAATGCTCGCAGTAGTGCCTGGGTATTTGATACTAGTTCTGTTGCTCATATTTACAACTCGAAACAGGGACTACGGATTAAGCAAAGATTGGCTAAGGACGAGGTGACGATGCGCGTGGGAAATGGTTTAAGTCGATGTGATCGCCGTCGGCACGCTACCTCTACATCTACCTTCGGGATTAGTTTTAGACCTGAATAATTGTTATTTGGTGCTAGCGTTAAGCATGAACATTATATCTGGATCTTGTTTGATGTGATACGGTTATTCATTTAAATTAGAGAATAATGGTTGTTCTATTTATATGAGTAATATCTTTTATGGTCATGCACCCTTGATGAGTGGTCTATTTTTGCTGAATCTCGATAGTAGTGATACACATATTCATAGTATTGAATCCAAAAGATATAGGTTTAATAATGACAGTGCAATTTATTTGTGGCACTGTCGTTTGGGTCATATTGGTGTAAAGCGCATGAAGAAACTCCATGCTGATGGGCTTTTGGAATCACTTGATTATGAATCACTTGATGCTTGCGAACCATGCCTCATGGGCAAGATGACTAAGCCCCCGTTCTCCGGAACTATGGAGCAAGCAACAGACTTGTTGGAAATAATACATACCAATGTATGAGGTCCGATGAGTGTTGAGGCTCGCGGCGGGTATCATTATTTTCTAACCTTCACAGATGATTTGAGCAGATATGGGTATATCTACTTGATGAAACATAACTCTGAAACATTTGAAAAGTTCAAAGAATTTGAGAGTGAAGTGGAAAATCATCGTAACAAGAAAATAAAGTTTCTACGATCTGATCATGGAGGTGAATATTTGAGTTACGAGTTTGGTCTTCATTTGAAACAATGTGGAATAGTTTCGCAACTCACGCCACCTGGAACACCACAACGTAATGGTGTGTCCGAACGTCGTAACCGCACTTTATTAGATATGGTGCGATCTATGATGTCTCTTACTGATTTACCGCTATTGTTTTGGGGTTATGATTTAGAGACGACTGCATTCACGTTAAGTAGGGCACAATCTAAATCCGTTGAGACGACACCATATGAACTATGGTTTGGCAAGAAACCCAAGTTGTCGTTTCTTAAAGTTTGGGTTGCGGTGCTTATGTGAAAAAGCTTCAACCTGATAAGCTCGAACCCAAATCGGAGAAATGTGTCTTCATAGGATACCCAAAGGAGATTGTTGGGTACACCTTCTATCATAGATCCGAAGGCAAGATATTTGTTGCTAAGAATGGATCCTTCTAGAGAAGGAGTTTCTCTCGAAAGAAGTGAGTGGGAGGAAAGTAGAACTTGATGAGGTAATCGTACCTGCTCCCGAATTGGAAAGTAGTTCATCACAAAAATCAGTTCCAGTGATTCCTACACCAATTAGTGAGGAAGATAATGGTAATGATCATGAAACTTCAGATCAAGTTACTTCCGAACCTCGTAGGTTGCTACCTCTTGAGCACTGCGTTGGATTTCCTTGAAGAGGAAAGGATGATGTAGCAAAGTAGCGTAAGTATTTCCCTCAGTTTTTGAGAACCAAGGTATCAATCCAGTAGGAGGCTACACGTGAGTCCCTCGTACCTGCACAAAACAAATAACTCCTCACAACCAACACGGTAAGGGGTTGTCAATCCCTTCATGGTCACTTACGAGAGTGAGATCTGATAGATATGATAGGATAGTATTTTTGGTATTTGTTGGGACAGATGTCATCCACTCATTGGACAGAAGGCGCCTATGATACGTCGACACGTGGCATGGCCCAACAGAGGCCCATTCCTGTGAAAAGGCCGGCCCGTTTGACTTGGTCAAAAGGTGGCGGGCCAGCCCATGTAAAGCCTGTTAACGGCTTGTTCGCATATAGCCCATTTACAGCTCGCTAACCCAAGGCCCGTTACGCCCTATCCGAATTAGGCCCAGTAGCGTCATCTGGGCCACCCAATATGATTCCAGCCTGTTTTCACTTCTGGCCCATGACGTCTTTGGCCCATATGAGGCCCTCTGTAACTCTTGGCCTATTAACGGCTCGTGGTGAAACTGGCCCGTAATGAACAGTGTATCACTTTACACCCATTAACGGCTCATGGTGAAACTGGCCCGTAATGAACAGTGTATCAATTTATACCCATTAACGGCCCATTATTCCGTTGGGCCGTTTCCAGCCCATGTTATCTTTCGGCCTTCTTAGAGCCCATTTATTCTTGGGCTCATTTCCAGCATTCGTTTACTTACGGCCCATTACTGTCATTTTCTGCTTGTGGGCCAAATTCAGCCCGTGGTTACAGTCAGCCCGTTTGTGGTCCGTTAATACGTTGGGCCGTTTTCATAGCATCATCAAATATGGCTTATTAACGATGGCCCGTTATGGTCGGCCCATGAATGAACGATTCCAACTCTAGCCCGTTTACGGCCATAATGCGGCTTGTTATTGGCCCATGTTTGGCCAATCGATCATACGGCCCGTATAAGGCCCATTGATGATACGGCCCGTAGAAGGCCCATTGTTTCTATGGCCCGTAGCAGGCCCATTGTTTCTACGGCCTATAGAAGGCCCACTGTTTCTACGGCCCGTAGAAGGCCCACTATTTCTATGGCCCGTAGGAGGCCCAGTATCACTACAGTAAATATTAGCCCATGGTTATTGTGGCCTAGTTTTAAAAAATAGGTTATTGCAGCCACTAGCAAACCGCGGAAAAAGAACTGCAATGACTACAAGCAAACAAATAAACAAGACAACAAGGAAATAAATAAGCAAGCAACTTACGCTAGGCTATCACGGCTATCACACATATTACATCCACTAGGCATCAAAGTTCGCCACCAGTGCAAATAAACGCGCCGACAAAAGAATATACAAAACTGAGAGCACTTCAGAAGGCACTAGGCCTGGCTAGGTCGGGCCCCCCAAACAGCTGAAGAAGCTAAGTAGACCTCGGTTGTGTCAACAATAGATGCATCAACACTAGATTTAAGGCATGATGGTGCGCACGGCAGTCCTCTAACATCTTCATTGCATCTTTGACTTCAAGTCGGAGCTGAGCTGAAGCAAGCCTTTCCGCTTTAAGTTGAGACTGAAGAAGTCAAACTGATTGAGGCAGCGACTGCATAGAGGTTGTCTCACACCTACTGGTGAGTAGCTTCAACTCACTGTCTTCATCAAGACAGGACCTTGGGGTCATCTCGCTGTCCTCAAGATGGTTTGGCTCACTATCTCCCCTAAAGTTCTGCCTGGCGTAAGAGATATGAGTCTGAAAGAGAAACTAGGAGACACATAACAGGTTTCACAATTATATAAGCAAATAAATGGATCTGTTCTGCATAAGGAACATGTTTTTACAACTACAATTTGAAACTAGTAGTTGTTGCAAACATCCAATCAGATGTAAACAGCAAAGCAAATAGCAGTGGAGGAAATGATGCCTATCCAAATCTATACTAGAACAAAGTTTGAAGGCTTGAGAAGGATGAACTTACATTACATGTTAACACGGGCTGGACAAAGCCCTTCTCTATGTTGATGGAAGGATAATTCAATAAATTCCCCAAAGAAAATTCTTTATAAGCTTTGCCATTATTCTACATTTTGCAAAGAGTAAATATAGATCAAATAATATTGGAAGAAACAGAGGATAATGAAGCTCAGGTGCAGACTGATGATACATAATGAAATAGCAATTAATTAAGTACAGTGTTACAAGGCAAAAGGGAGAGAGGTACTGACAAGAGCAATGCAGAGCCCATTTTTTTTGAGATCGTATGATCCTTTGAGCAAGGAGATTCATCTGAAATTAGTTTTCATACAAGAGAGAAGGTAAGGCACAAGCAGAAATTTAGGAGTTCAAATTTTGAATTGATATCATAGACAGTACCTGACGATGGGCTCCCGGCAGTTCTAATAGGGGTTTGGCCACTAGAGTAGGGGTAAAGTGTGGTACAGTTGGGCCTGTGTTTTCTGTGGCTGCTGATCTATCTGATTTAATAGGTATCACTACCTTTTCCAAATACCTAGTTTGTACTCCTTGAGGATCTACACTCACCCTCTTCCTTTTGGACATCTATTACGAAAGAACAACAATTGACTGGAAAAACATAGTGTGAAGACACATGGAATAGGTACAGAAAATGGATAGGTATGGCATATACTCATATATGATTCTTAAACTAAGCAGATGGTGTAACAAAGTAGAAGTAATGCAAGAGGTCAGATGCAAAACATGTGCGACCAATACAACTTTGCAAAGTTAGAGCAAGCACCTTGATGGGTGAATAAGATAGGCCATCCTCCACACTACTAGAAAAACCGCTACTAATGGCGCACCTAATTTGGCCATTAATGGCGCATCACTGGTGCACCATTACTAGCACGCCATTAGTAATTTTTACTAATGGTGCACCAGTGGTGCGCCATTAGTATCTGGTATACTAATGGCGCACCACTGGTGCGCCATTAGTATAGGCTACGGTGTGCCATTAGTATGCCTCCCAGGGGCCATGTATACCCAGGTGCTTTGGCATACTAATGGCGCACGACCACGAGATGCGCCATTAGTAACCGCGGCATACTAATGGCGCACTGCCCAGCGATGCGCCATTAGTATGCTTTGTCATACTAATGGCGCACTGTCATGTGATGCGCCATTAGTATGAATATTAGGTTTTTTTATTTTTTATTTTCTGTTTTTTGCACAGGTTACAAAATGTATAATTTGACAAAATATAGACAGCACACATCAACAACAGATTCATCGAATACAATAGAAGATTAGTCTTTGAATACAATTCATCATATTAGTCTCCGAATACAATTCATCATATTAGTCTCCAAATTGAAAAGACCGAACAAAGATAGAACATTATATTACAAGTCTCGAGACCGCGAGTAGCGAGTTTGTCTTCACATTACAAGTCGATATCGATCATCTAAACTACCATCACATAGAAGAGAGCTGCGGTCATCACGATGAGCATCATCACGATGAAACTCGTCTTCATCCGGTTCCTCCAACGCTCCCTCCCCTCTCCCGCTAGATAGCGGGCGTATCTAGATTCGGCCTCGGCCCTAGTGGTGTACCCTTTGTAACTGTTACCGCTGAATCGGTGAACCTGTCTCCGACACTCCTCCCAGTCATCGTAGACTCCGGGAACCTTACCCTTGTACACGACATACGTCGGCATCGCTATGCACTAGCCAAATGAAATGTTAGTACCAATTCACAGACAATACATAAGCAATATATAAGTATGCAACAGAACGATCGAAAGAGAAAAGCAAGACATTAATAGCATCGATTACATCTAAGTTGAACGACTCTCGAAACCAAAGAGACATACTACAAGTTCATTGAAGTTTAATTACAACATGAGCCAATCGATGTTTCAGAACTAGACACAGCATCACTGCTTTCGACTCGACTCAAGGGACCGGAGCATGGATGAAGCCGCCATCTATCATGGGAGTCATGAAATAACGGTCGTTGTCAGCCTGCATTTGTAGCATTGTGCCGATGTCACTGTTGGACGGTTGATTGTTGAGGTAGAACTACCCCGAGGTACGAAGGACATCTTGATGGATGATTTCCGCAAACTCCGACTGGATGCGAAAGAATTCTTGTCGGAGGTCCGCGTCCTGGATTGCCGACACGCTCTTTGCCCAATCTTTGAGTTTACTCGGTAGCAGAAGTTGATGATGGTCCCGTACGATCGCCCGCATGTGATGGATGGCGTAGTAGGCACCCTTCTGACCGCCAGGTGGCTGCTTGACGCAGTAGAACGTCGTATTGTGGGAGAACACGTGCTTGTCGTACTTACGAATAGGCCTGGTGAAGGTGCCTCCAGATTTGGCGTAGCCGGGGAGAACATCATCAAGAACCTTCTTGACATTTGTGTAGTCTACGTTCGACTGACGATCCGAGTCGAAATACGTGGCCATGGAATATTTGGGGCTTAGGAGGATGAGCGTGCAACGTGTGTCACTGCATAAAACACGGAATGTTAAAAGAAAAACGATCGAAATGTAAGAATTCATATGTTACGGGCCGGTTGAGGGGAGGACTTACTCGGGAAAGTAAGGCACGAGGAAGTTATCCTTATCTTGGTTTGCCAGAATGACGCCTTCGAGGTAAGAACTCGCGACTTGCCGGTCCCCAGCGCTTCCCAAGATCTTGGCACGCATGTAGAAGGGGTCGACTATCATGATGTCCGGGGTCTTGTCGCGAATGATCCGCATCTCCATACTCAGCGAAAATAGTCGAACGAAGGTGTAGTGCAGCGGATGAAGGTTCAACATAGCGTGGATGTCATCAAAACGCAGGACGATCGTACGCCCGATGGAGTTATCCACAAAGCCCTTGCCCTCTGGCACCTTGGCCGCGAAAACTGGGTATGCCACATCCTTCTCCCTGAGACGCCGCTTCTCCAAAGAAAGAACACTGTCATGCAGACTCCGCATAGCACCGGTTGCAGCATTGAGCATATTTGTCGGTAGCATCGCCCTACCCGCCACATGCACCCTCCTCGAGATATCCTGCAGTGAAGGTGGCCCGTCCTGAGCACGGATCGTATTCTGTGCCGGCTGGCTCACACCCTTCTTAGTCTTTCTTTTGCATGCCTTCTTCTTCTCCTGTAATGGGACCGAGTTTTGCTCATAGACCGCCTTCTTGAGTGTGTTGGGGCTGATAATATTTCGCACCTCGCCTATCTGAGGCTCGGTGAAGTCGGTAGCTGGAGGCGTCTCCTGAGAGCTGAACACCAGACGGCGCCTGCTGCAACTTGGCTTCTCCGCGGTACCAGCTAGATCGCACACGTCTTTTGTTGGGTTTGGTTCTTGAGAAGGAGGCCCCATGAAGTCGCCATCGTACCCATGATCGGCAAAGTACTGATCGACGTTGCGAAATGTATCATCGTCGTCGTCGTCATCGTTCTGATCCTGTGCCATATGCATGTTTGGATCCGGTGGCATAGGGATGTCCGGCACCGTTGCGGCGGTCTTGCCATGGGGCCGACTTGGCGCCGGCACGACTGGCGGTGTTGTCTTTGGGGTGGTGTCCCCCGCCCCCAAACGAATCTGGCTCTTCGGCCAAAGCAGGGGCCAGCTCAAGCATGCGCTGAGGGTCATCACGTCATCATCGTCGGCCCCGACGGGTCGAATCGGAGGTAACAACTCGTCGCAGCCTGGCAGCACCCGAACCAGTTGAACCTAAACAAGTTGGGTGGCATCTGGGTACCGTGGAACAAGGGGTTGCCCGGTTGAACTATTTTGCCCTTGGCGACATCGACCAACTCGTTGTTCACGAAGTGGAGGAGAGTGCACGGAACATCGGCGGCGCCCTGCGAAAACATGTAGGGCGTCAGGGATGCCCAGTCAAAGGCAAGGAGATGAAGTCCTCGGCTGAGAGAGGCTTAATTAGTTACCGTGATGATGGCGTCGAGCTCGGCTAATGTAGAGGCACCGCCAATGGCGGGCGTGCAGTTGACGGAGGGGCCGCTTGCTGCAGAGGTGCCGGCCGGCATACACCCGGGTGCATTAAGCTCCCGTGCCGGCGTCGGAGACACCAATGCCGCCTCCGCCGGAGGCACCAATGGCCCCGCCATCGCATTATGCGAGTTGCTAGCCGTGAAGCTAGGAATCGGGGGCAGCCCCTGTTGGCCGCCCGCAATCCACGCACTCAACCCCGAGATCAAGGTAGGAACAATGGCGGTGATCGTCGCTCCGAGTCGTTGTTCCACTTGTTCTTGGACAATCTCCGGAATCCACGCCACCTGTGCCTTGAGTTCTTGAACCTCTCGCGCATGGCTTTCCGAGCTGGTCTTTTTCTCCTTCCGCACACCAGCGGTATAGTATGACCCCCATTTTGTCGACAAGCCTTTGCCGGCCACACGACCAGCTGACGTCGGCTTACTGAGCTTATCCTTGTTCTTCATTACATTCAACCCCCTATTTAGAGTGGTGTCCCAAGGGTTGCTCTTAGTCGACCCCGTGCTACTGCTTTCAGTCGCCTGCGGAAGGAATGTGAACCATTTAGAAATTTGGCTTCATTAATTAGAATGCAACCATATGGAGCTAATTACGCGGGGGTGTATTCCTTACCAGAACAAGCTCAAGCTGTCTGGTCTTCGGATCCGTGGTAAGCTCCTTTGTTTTCGGGTCCTTCTTGTACCGGGCCCTGACAAAGTTCCTGGTCTGCTTGTCACCGTATTTATCGAAGAGGGGCGGTAGCCTTGCTCGGCACGGTCCGCCTCCTCCTTGTCCCATATAGTCTCCGCCACTCTGTAACTGCCGGGACCGAGTGTGTGTTCCCCTATGTTCAGCTCCCGCATTTGTTTCCCCCACTCACTTGATTGGGAGTTTGCGGTGCTCGAGCAATTGATCTTGAAGTCTTTGTAGTCATCTTCGGTGATCGAAGGATTTTTCTCCTGGATCTTCTGATAACTCTCACCTTTCTCGATCATTCTCTTCACATTGCTTTTCCAAGTAGACAGGGCCTTGCTCATCTTCGTGAGGGCAGCATTGTTCACTTTATTCCCTTTGAGGCTTGTGTTTGCAAATTCAGCGGGGAACTTGTATCGTTCGTGCAGCTTCGTGAAGAGGAGGTTGCGCAAATTCCCTCTGTCAGGATGCCTCAGGTTCTCGGTGTTGATCGAGACGGTGCTCCGGACAATGCACCCGAGCTGAAGCGAGTACCCCTTGACTATTTGTTCGGGCGCCATTGGATTCCCGTTGGAGTCCACTTTAGTAACTTCCTCCTTGAGGGTGCGGAGCACGGTCGGGCGCCGGTCCTTCCGTTGCCTCTTCGGTTGGCTGCCATCTGTGCGTGCGCCACCATCATCAGTGGTGGCATCCTCGGCGGCACCATCAGTGGTGGCATCAGTGTGGTCATCCTCGGCAGCACCATCAGTGGTCTCAGGATCGGTGGGGAAGGCGGCGGCCTCATACAAGTGAGGTTGTTCCTCCATCTCCTGGGACAGCTCCCAGAATGCCTTGCCGCCCGAACCCCCGGCCTCATAGTTGTGGGCCATGTTTCTCTCTAAATAGAAACAAAGTTTGGTCAAAATTTTGGTTATTGTCAAGGAACAAGATCATGGTCTCATCATTTAGGGTTTGTCGACACCGAGGCATCCTAAAATCTAAGCTTTTATCATTGAGGGTTTTTCGACGCCGAGGCACCCTAAAAGCCTAAGCTTTCATCATTTCGGTTTTATCATTTAGGCATTAGTCACAAGTACGCCGGGGCACTTGATCCTACTTAATTAACTACTACGATACCCCGGCCCATGCATTAGTCACAAGTACCCCATATGTCCTATTTTTAGCAAAGTCATGCTAAAATTCACGGAAAATTTCAGCATGACCTTTGCTGAAAATAGGACATATGGAGTACCCGAATTTGCCGGAACGGAAGTTAATCGACATTCCGGCAAACTCAAGGGCCTCTCGGGGTACCTGCAAAATCATTATCCCAGGTGGACATGGATGCAATGTCACATGTCACATGGATCCCACACCCACAGGAGCTGGTGAAGCTTCATGTGTATTTCACGAAAACCAGCCTGACTAAAGAGCTTTATGTAGAAAACAAATCACTCCACCAGCTCACACAGGATCATCCCTCTAAGCAATTACTCAAAATGGGCACTAGCAGCAAAAAGGGAAAATGCAATTTATGGCACATAGATGTTGATCCACTGACATTCATAAATTTCAGAAGAGAAAATAGCAGGCATTGCGCATGCAGTATTTACTGCTAACCAGGGAGAAGAGGTTCTTATTTTCACTCCCAACAACAAGCAGGAAAACGTCTACATCGATGCACTCGGACGAACAAAGTGCAGCATACATATAGTTCATAACAGAGTGCACTGTGTGCAGAAACAGGAAGCGTACTATCAATCATCCACATATTTTTCGACAAAGATCAATCATCTATATAGTAAGGGATAGCTAAATTCGCACTTTACTAAACAAACTATCCCTCAAGTTATGCTATGAAAACATATTCAGTTTTTGAGACACCAACAATTAAGAACCTACAAACAAGTATTAAGAGAGCAGCTACACTAGGATTAAAGAAATTGACTCCTAACTACTACCCAGTTCAGCGTTGAGACTCCACCAATTAAGGTCCTACATAGTAATAGACCATCTAAAATAGCATTCCAGTACTACCCACTACAAGCAGTATGTGCTAAACTAGCATGTCACTACTACAGACTAGATTGGAAACTGGGTCCTAGCAGTTACATATTCAGTTTGCAACATAACCAATCAAGACCCTACAAGGTGCCACTTGTTCATCCTACCAAGAACAGCAGCATCCAGAAAAGCCCCATATTTCATGCACTCTACTTCTACACAAATGTGCTCTGCTCCTAGCTAGTTTCAGTTCAGATCTGATTACTCTTTGCTCTTATCCTGGTTTAGATCTTGTGGTAATTAAATAAATGTCCATATATGCAATTGCAGACCAAAACAAAACTACAATTAATAGCCCCTGTTTTATTGCAAGTAAATTTGCTATCTTATACTCCCTCCTCTCTGGATTAGAGATCCTGCATGTAAATCTAGGTTGTCTATTTTACCAACATAACAATACATATCAGAAAAGTTATACCGTTAGTAGAAAGTACAATAAATCTTCAGCAAGAACCAGTAAGGTCCATATAGGGCTCTGGCTCCAACTATATCATGTTTTATTTAAACACAGTATGTTTCAATTCCTCATCTATACAAATCTTGAGCAAGGACCAGCATATCTATATTACTATATAGTGTACGAGTTTTGAAGATTTGAATCTCAATGATAGGAAAGAATCTGAACCGTTGATATAGTCCATCGAATGGTCCAAAATGTTGGGATTCGCATCTACAGTGCCAGCTACAATGCATCTGCAGTATAGTAAAGATTTTGTTGTTTTCCAGAACCATCTACAAACAAGAAAAGTTCACCTGCTTGCTACTGTTGTGCATTTGTGTGTGTAGCAGGCCGAACCAAGCATACAAATAGACAGGCAGTCTGCGGCAGCGTGCACACTAATCACGTTGGCAAGGAACGAGGTGATGTTTTGGCCTTTTGGGACAGTTCTTAGAGTTGGCTGTACTATAAGATACTACTTGGGGATGGCTTGAGAAGTATTCAATGGTGGTTAGCGCATATGCATATCTGATGGAATGATTAGAGAGTTTTTGGATGGAGAAAAAGAAGCGAGATAGTCTCGACCATGGAACACAGCGATGAACATTTCCTTTCTGAAAAATATTGAAGGGGGCTGGAAATAAGAAAAGAAACTTTTGTTATACCTCACAAAAAAACTTTGGTTGTATATGAGAAAATATACTGGAATAAAATAAATATGGAAATTGATCTGTCCAGACTTATTATATGCAAACCCGTTTATGTTTCATTTTTCATTTTTAATAAAATTTATAGTTTGAGAATTGTTCTTCTCACATTGTAATAACTCATATATATCTCAATGGACAACTAATAGAATTACTTTACTGCTTGCTGTAGGCGCAAAAAGTAGATAAGTTTTCAACATTGTGATAATCAACAATGAAATCAATCACAGCAACTAAATATCACAGCAACATTGTGATAAGTTTTCAACATTGTGATAATCAACATTGTGATAATCAACCGGACTAGAGATATCGGGAACTAAACTATCAACGAAATCAATCACAGCAACTAAATCGATCCAGCACAAAAACGAAACGATAAAGATCACCGATCCATAGAGCCACGCGTCAGGAGCCGTAGGGGAGGGAGGGAGGGAGGGGAGGGGAGGGGAACCTTTCTTGGGCTGCTGGCGATGGGGATCGCTGCTTCTGCTACAACGGCGGAGGCC